>NC_048305.1:614756-629482 GCF_013100865.1 Trachemys scripta elegans | reverse complement strand
CACCCCCACCCTCACCCCCACCTGGACACTGCCCCGCCACCCTCAGCCCCTGCCTGGGCACTGCCACCCTAACCCCCACCTGGGCACTGCCCTGCCACCCTCGGCCCCTGCCTGGGCCCTGCCCTGCCACCCTCCAGCCAGGCTACCCGGGCCCTGCCATCTTCAGCCCAGGCCCCTCTAGAAGCTCCTGTGCCCTTTCCGGGCTCGGGGTCCTTGAGAGTGCATCCAGACCCATATGAGGTTTGCCAGGCACATGGCCCGGGAGCAGGGCCTGAGCTGGGCCTGCCTGGTTCCTGGCCAGGGCAGGCTCCTCAAGGCTAACAGGCAGCAAAGGAGACGGCAGGTACCTGGGAGCCGCTGGTGTCCTCCTGGCTGGGGAGAGACTTCTGGGGTGTGTGGAACGCCTGGGAAGAGAGCACAGTGCACACAGCACAGGCCTCAGAGCCAGCGCCAGCCCGCGGGCAGGGAGAACCATCCTGACCTGGTGTGGGTCCTCAAAGCCCCCCCCCCCCCCCCCCACCATGGAGATCCAGTCCGACCCAGTGTGGGTCCTCAGAGCTCCCCCCAGAGAACCAGCCCGTCCCGGTGTGGGTCCTCAGAGACCCCCCACCATGGAGAACCAGCCCGACCCAGTGTGGGTCCTCAGAGCTCCCCCCAGAGAACCAGCCCGACTCGGTGTGGGTCCTCAGAGCTCCCGCCCCGGGAGAACCAGCCCAACTCGGTGTGGGTCCTCAAAGCCCCCCCCCCACCATGGAGAACCATCCTGACCCGGTGTGGGTCCTCAAAGCCCTCCCCCATGGAGAACCAGCCCGACCCNCCACCCCCCCGGAGAACCAGCCTGACCCAGTGTGGATCCTCACTCAGAGCCCCCCGGACCCGTTCAGAGCCCCCCTCCCCCTCCAAGAACAAGCCCTGCCTGGGCATAGGGTCCCTGCTCAGAACCCCTCCCACCCCTCAGCATCCCATCAGGGCTGGTTACCTTCTTGGCGGCCTGGATCTCCTCCGTGGACTTGGACCGGCCTTTCCCGCCCTGCTTCTGGGGGGAGCTGGACGGCTGCTGGGGACACAGGAAGGTCCCGTGTCTTACAGGGGGGAACACTCATCCCACAGGACCCTCAGCCGACCCTGGCTGGCCTGGCCCAAGCGTCGCTGCACAGGGAGGCCTGGCCACATGGCGGAATCGGCAACTGGCTCCAGGTGCAGGTGGCTGGGGCGGGCACCGGCTGTCAGGGCCCCTTCCTGCAGTCACACTGGGCTGGGTGCCTTGTACAGAGCATTGTGGAGCACTCAGCGGCCATCCCATAATCCGCCCGCAGCAGCTGGCAGCACCAGGGACAAGCAGTGTGCACCTTAGGGCACTGGGGTCAGCGCTGACCTTGGGGGGCCCTGCTCCCTCCACTGGAGCCCTCTGTGACGTTACACCCCATATTCTTCATAGAAATATTCTCATGATACGAATATGGCATAACTAAGATATGTTTTATACTAGATAGGTCATGTGAGGTATCATTGGAAAGTTATGATTGACTGTATACGTTTATCCAGTGTGCCTGCATGTCTAATTTCTGTATCTAAAGTTAGGAATATTGTCTATGTAACAATTAAAACGGTGTGCTCGGGAAACTGTCACCAGACAGTAAGCAATCAGCCTTAATGGACCATTAGGAAAAGACAATGAGTCTTCGAAGATGTGGATCCCCCATCTTCCCAGGAGTTCCTTCCCTGCAAATAAACCTTGTCTCATGGTTGCTCTGACACCTTGGACACTACTGGTACTTTTCCACTGGAAACAAAGGCTTCCCGCCTTATGTACATTCTATTTAAAGCTCGGAAGCAAGGCATTCAGGGCTCTCCATTTGCCTCCCCTCCCGAGAAGAAAGATTGCTGAAGGCTCCTGCAGAAACCAAGGGACTAAGCTATGCTATGGGAAGGCAAGGGATGAGTCCAGGGATCTCTAGCCTGTAAAGAGACATAACTGGAATTCTGAGCTGCAGAAACTCTACAACCTTCCTAAACAACACTTAGGGCGAGAAGTTACTATGTGTGACCTGTTTCTGTAGTGTATTAAGCTTAGTTTGTGTGTTTTGTTTTATTTACTCAGTAATCTGCTTTGTTCTGTTTGCCTTCCCTTATAATCACTTAAAATGTACCTTTTGTAGTTAATAAACTTATTTCTTGTGCATTTCAAAACCCAGTTTGTGCCATTCATACCTGAGGAGGGAAAAAGCGAGGGGGAGATTTTTATGAGCTTGCATTGTGCAGATCTCTCTGTACAGCACAAGACAATATTATTCTGGGTTTACACCCCAAAGGAGGTGTGCACATGAGTGCTGGATAAATCCCTGAGCTGAATCTTCCCACACAGAGTTGATTTCAGTCTGTGTCTGCAGCTGGCTGTGGCCTTACCGGTGTGTGTCTTGGCACAGCAAGGACAGGGTGAGGAAACCCAGGCTGGTGGAACAGGCGGACGCAGTGGGACCCCAGCACATCAGGTGGCATCCCAGAAACAGGGTCCAACCCGTCACCCCCCCACACACTGCAGCTGGGCTGCGCTGCTGCTAGAACCCCATGCTCCTTCCCCCGCAAAAGCCCAGCCTGGGTCCAGGGCCTGATGGGTGCTGCGGCGACCTCTGCCAGGCTCCCCCCTGCCTGTGGTACCTTTGTGCCGGGCTCCATGGCTCCCTGCTCCCCAGCTGCACTGAGGACTCACTCTGGCACAGCAGAAGGCGCTGTTC
The DNA here is from genome assembly GCF_013100865.1 of Trachemys scripta elegans. Classification (NCBI taxonomy): domain Eukaryota; kingdom Metazoa; phylum Chordata; order Testudines; family Emydidae; genus Trachemys; species Trachemys scripta. The sequence continues at coordinate 626,747 of NC_048305.1, read as the reverse complement.
CGGGGTCCTGCAGGAGAAAGGCCTGTCATGGGACTAGCAGAGACTGCCGGCTCTCCCTGCTCCCAGCTGTCTGCCCATCTGGCTTTGTGGGCGAGGGACCGAGTCGGGCTCAGGGACCCAGTTCAGTTCCCAGCTCCACCACAGACTGCGCGACCTTGGGCCAGTCCCTGGACGTGTCTGGGCTCAGCCCCTGTCCTGTGACAGCGAGATGATAACCAGCTCATGTGTGTCAACTGCAGGGCAATGCTGCCAGGGCAGGGCCTGCCTCCCTGCACCCAGGCACCGCCACAATCCAAGCAAGGACAGCCCAGCCGCTGAAGGGTTCCAGGGAATGCACCTGGCCTGGAGGCCAGCAGCACAGAGGGAGCCCAGCTGTGGGGCCGGACAGAGCTGCTCGGACCACAGGGCGGGGACAGGGTGTTTCTGATCAGCAAGTGGGCCCCCGTGCCTCGGGGGGAGGGGGAGGGCAGGAACTCCCAGCCAGCCTTGCCCCCCGTTCCATCCGCCTGACAGGATGGCCTGGCGCTCCCAGCGCACAGCAATCTGGCGAGCAGCGCAGCCGGGAGTAACCTGCACTGTCCTTGGTCCTACCCGGCCCCCATGTCCCTGGCTCCCAGCCGAGGCTGTTCACTGCGGGTGAGCCTGGCCCAGGGACAGCTGCCGCATGGTACCGTGGAGGCCATCGCCATGGGGATAAGGAGAGCTTGCCAGGGCGACTCTGCCTGGTACTTAGGCCCAGGAGGGCACAGCAGGATGGGGCGAGCCCAGATCCCACCGTGGGGGAACCAGACCCCGTCAGGCCCGGCAGCCTGCAGAGCTAGTGGGATACCCAGGGTGAGTTAATCCCTCCCTCCCCCATTTCCCCAACCTTTGGCATTAGGCCATGGCATGCCCGGGGCACTGCCGTGCTACCCTCACTGGCTCGTGGACCTGTCCCACAAGTGCCCTGGGGAGGTGGGCGGATCAGATGCCCCCCAGGATCCCAGGAATGTCACTATGCAGATTGGCAGCAACACCCCCCAAAGTGCCCCCCCTCCCGCCAGCTCCACGGGGAGAACTGAGCTGCCCCAGGACCTGCCCAGTCCAGGCGGGTGCCAGGCTGAGGGGCCCTTGCACAGAGCAAGGGGGAGGCAGCCTCGGGACCAGAGCGCCTGGTCAGTGAGAAAACAGGTTCATCGCCCATGTCCCAGCCATGGCGTCCTCCCCACTCACTCACCCCTGCTGGGTGCCTGTTCCAAGCTGCTCTAGGCTGGCAGGGCAGCCCTGTCCCCCATGCCTGCACACCCCACCGGCCAGCAGCGCCAGCCTCTCCAATGCTCCGGTGCAGCCTGGTGCCCGCTGCGCGGCATGGGGCACGTTGGCTGGGGGGCTCAGCACAGAGCAGCGCCATTGCTGTGAATATAGGACCCACCCAGACTCTCTCTCCTGCTTCTCGGGGGCAGAGCAAAGTAGGGTGACCAGATGTCCTGATTTTATAGGGACAGTCCCGATTTTGGGGTCTTTTTCTTATATAGGCTCCTATTACCCCCCCACCCCAGTCCTGATTTTTCACACTTGATGTCTGGTCACCCTAGAGCAAAGGGTCAATATGCAGTCCCTGCCCCAGGAATGAGGCTGCAGCTGCCTCTGGGCTGGAACACAGCGGTTCCTGGTCAGCACATGGGACTGTGCTCAGCCGCTTAGGCCGGAAGTGAAGTTGAAATCTACAGGGAGAATGGACGGTAGAATAAGCCCCCACCTCCTGCAAACTCCTTCCCCACCCCGGCCAGGCACCACAGCGCCCCCTAGCACCGCCCTGGGGAACAGGGACAGACCCTGCCCCGCTCCCTGCAGCAGAGCGCCCCCTAGCACTGCCCTGGGGAACAGGGACAGACCCCACCCCGCTCCCTGCAGCACAGCGCCCCCTAGCACCGCCCTGGGGAACAGGGACAGACCCCGCCCCGCTCCCTGCAGCACAGCGCCCCCTAGCACCGCCCTGGGGCCCTGGGACAGACCCCACCCCGCTCCCTGCAGCAGAGCGCCCCCTAGCACCGCCCTGGGGAACAGGGACAGACCCTGCCCCGCTCCCTGCAGCAGAGCGCCCCCTAGCACTGCCCTGGGGAACAGGGACAGACCTCACCCCGCTCCCTGCAGCACAGCGCCCCCTAGCACCGCCCTGGGGAACAGGGACAGACCCCGCCCCGCTCCCTGCAGCACAGCGCCCCCTAGCACCGCCCTGGGGAACAGGGACAGACCCCGCCCCGCTCCCTGCAGCACAGCGCCCCCTAGCACCGCCCTGGGTCACTGGAGATGCGCTGATGAGGGGAACGTGCCCTCTCGTGAAACTCCCAACAGCCCAGCTCTTTGCAGTATCACCTGCGTGTTCTCTGCTGCCCCTTGCCCCTCTGCATGGCCAGTCACGCCCCCACCCCTGCCTACCGGACCGGCCGTAATCCCTGGGCTGTGCAGCGGGCTGCAGGCGGCTGGTTGCCTCTCCCACTCCCCATTCACACCAGCCCGATGAGGTGCTGTCACATGCAGACGAGGGCAGCCAATGTGGAGCAGCCACGTCCTCAGCCATCCTTCGCATGCAAAGCAGCCCCGCAGCCAGCAAGCTGGCCTGGCCTGGGGGACTCTGGACTCCCCTCGCAGCCCCACACCAGGGCCGGCTCCCGGCACCAGCCTGGCAAGCAGGTGCTTGGGGCGGCCGCTCCGGAGAGGGGCGGCACGTCCAGCTATTCGGTGGCAATTCAGGGGATGGTCCCTCACTCCCGCTGGGAGCAAAGGGCCTCTCTCCGAATTGCCGCTGCAGATCGCGAGCGCAGCTTTTTTTTTTTTTTTTGTCTGCTTGGGGCGGCCAAAACCCTGGAGCCGGCCCTGCCCATATCTGCCCCCAGCCCCCCATTGGGCATGGGGTCCAGCTCCCAGGAGATGCCGCCCGTCCAGCCAGACTGGGCACTGGGGACTCCTGGAGCCTGGGGCTAGCACACGGGCTCTCACTTGCTGCAGCCCTGGAGCAGCTGAGGGTTTGGGGTTTGCTTACCCGCACTTCTGCAGCTAAACGGGGGCAGCTGTCTGGCAGAGACCCCAGTGAGGCGCATCTAAGGGCCACCCTAGGGATGCTGCTCCTGCCCTAACCCTCCCCATCCTCCTCGTCCTGACGCGCCACCAGCCACCATCTCCCTCCTCACTGGCAGGTTACCGCAGGGAGCCTCCTCCCGCAGGGAGCTGCCAACTCTCCACAGCCCCCTGTGCACAGACATAGGCAGTGCTGGTCTGGGGGTGCAGGCTTCCATCCCCCCGTTGTCCCCATGGCGAGGACTGGTGACAGAAGCAGAGGCGCTGCGCCACGCAAGTTGTTAATCAGGCATATTTTACATCCCAAAGTGCTTTACAAATAACTGACATACAAACTATATACAGGCTCACTTCACTTGCCACTGAGATGCAGCCACCTCTAGGGTGGAATGAGGCAGCTGTTTAACAACTCACAGCAACACTACACAACAGTTTAGGACAGGAAGTGGAGAATACTGTAGTTTCCTGAAACCGCCAGGGCAGTTTAAGGAGGCAGGATTTGGCCAGGGCACTGGGGCTGACCCCAACTCAAGGCCAGACATCCTCAAGGCTGGCTCTGAAGAAAGTGCAGCGTGGGCCTCAGTGCAGTTCAGAGTGGACAGGTGGCTGCGCCAGTGCGGGATCCCGGGGGCAAGGGGCACCAGCCCCCTTTGGGGTGAGGCTGGTATCACAGGGGCCATGCTGCCGCTCAGAGCTCTCGCTGGGGCCAGCATCCTGCCCTGGCAGCTGCAGGAAGTCGGGCAGGACCAGGACCTCTTTAGAGAGCAGCCCACGCTGGTCGTTGGCCCTGCAGCTCTGGGCCCGGTTCAGCAGCTCCACCAGCCCTGGGGGAACGAGGGGAGAGTGGAGTCATTGGGCAGAGCTAGACTTCCGCAGAACACCCCCAGACCCCTCCCCCCGAACCCTCATCCTGTGCTCAGACTCCCCTCCCCCACCCCAGAGCCCCATCCCGCACTCAAACGCCCCCTCCCCCACCCCAGAGCCCCCATCCCGCACTCAGACGCCCCCTCCCCCACCCCAGAGCCCCCCTCCCGCACTCAGACGCCCCCTCCCCCACCCCAGAGCCCCCATCCCGCACTCAGACGCCCCCTCCCAGTCCCCATTTTCCCCTGCGCTTCCTCACCCCCCATGTTTCCTTCTGACACGGAATATACCACAGACACCCTCTGCCCCCAGCACCCCAGATATGCCTCCTGTGCCCCTGTCCCCCACACATAGGGCTGGTTTAAGAGCATGCCAGATGCCAGGGCCGCCCACCTTCCAGGTCATACGTGCACCGGTTCATGCCTCTCAGGGCTGCTGGCCTGGACCTGGTGATGGAGGGGGGCACCTCTGACAGCATGTCTGCTTCCACCTCTGTGCCTGTGGGGGCGGCCTCCTGGGAGTGGGGAGAGAGCATGTGAGGAGCAGGAAGGTGAGCTGGCAGCCCCAGCCCAGCCCAGCAGGGAGACCTGCCTCCTCTTCAGGGCACAGAGATGCCCCAAAGCTGGCCTGGCTCAGACCCGCTGTAACCACTGTGCCCCGACCCTGCTCCGTGCTGCAGAGCTCCCCCAACGCGCCCAGAGCTGCACCCTGCTCTGGCCACAGGGCTCACCGCTCCCCCCACCCCACCCCCAAGTGAGCCAGCGAGCTGCACTCCTGGGGACTCCCAGTTCAGCCCAGCCCCAGCAACAGCCCAGGCCTACCCTAGTGCTGCCCCCCTTCGCTGGGGCACCCCCTCAGCCCCCCTGACTGGGCCCCTCTTGGTGCCCAGGACTCACCTTGCACCGAAGGGGGGAAGTGGCCACAACAGTGTCACCAGCGCCTGTCGCTTTCACTTCTGCAACACAAGCACCGCAGCGAGTCAGGCTCCAGCCTCCTGCCGTGGGACGGGGCGGGACAGACCACCTGCCATCACAGGAGCCCGGGCCCACCAGGGAAGGACTCAGCACCACGATAACTGTGGAACTCACTGCTGTGGCCAACAGCTGAGGCACATGGCACCTTACAGGTGCAGAGTCTGGGGCCGACTGAGGAGGAGGAAGATACCCGACTGGCCGGGCCCATACAGTGCTGTGTGGGGCCCACGGGGCCCTGGGCTGGACACAGACTTAGTGCTGGCCTGGGCAGGCGGCAGGACCACGGGGGTGCTCCAGCCTGGCCACTCCACCCTGCGGACCATACCTGTCGCAGCTTCCAGGATGAGCTTCTGCGCAGCCACGGTGCTGACCAGCTTCTCCAAGTCCAGGGCTCCCGGCTCCCCGTGCTGCAGCAGAACAGAGTTGGGGGGTTGCATGGGATGGTGCATCGTGGGGAGCAAGAGCAGGCTCTGGCCACAGTGTGAGGGGCAATGAGGGTACAGGCCACACACTGGCTGGAAGTGTGGTCCCCTGGGGTAGGAGCTCTGCCCATGGGCGGGCGGGCAGCCCCATCCCCAGGGTAGGAGCTGTGCCCACGGGCGGGCGGGCAGCCCCATCCCCGGGGTAGGAGCTGTGCCCACGGGCGGGCGGCCTCTGGGGAAAGCCATGTAGCCAGCCCCAGGCCCAGGCTCCATGGGTGGGGCACTGCCTGCAGGACAAGCCACAGTCTGGCCTCTCCTACCTGAGCAGGGCTGAGTTCTGCATGGGGGCAAAGGACTCCCTAAGATCTGCCCCTGCAGCCCCAGGCGGGTGCTTATGCCCAGCATTGAAAGACAGCAGCCCCCTTTCTGCAGGTTCCTAGGACTCCGCCAGAGGGGGCAAGGCAGCCCCCTGCCCAGGCTGCGGGCTAGCTCTCACCCGCCGCAGCAGTGCCCGTTCCACATCCACGCCGTACTTCCCCAGCACAGGCTGCAGCGCCTCCCGCAGGCACTTGGTCGACTTTGCGGTGATTCGCACTGTTTTACTGAGGGGGGAAATTTCCAACCTAGGAAGACAGAGATGAAGGAAACACATGGGGCAGGATGGGCCATGCAGCAGGGAAGGATGTGGCAAGACCTGGTGGGGTGAGACAGCAGCTGGAACGATGGGGCAGGGCTGAGCCTGGCAAGGCGGGGTGGGGCAGGCAGGAGCTGAGGAGGTGGGGCTGTGCGGGGCAGAGCCGAGCAGAGCAGAGTGAGCCGGGTGGAGCTGCACTGGGCACTCATGAGCCCAGGCTGCCAGATGTCCACTCCAGGGGTGTTCATCCTGGGCGAAGCCGACTTCACGGGCCAGTCAGGGCGAGCGCTGCCAGCGCCCTGCGGTGCCCAGGCCAGTGTGTGCAGGGGCAGGACAGAGCCATGCTCCCATCGGCTCTTCCGAGGGTCCACCCCAGCTGGCTTGCGGCCTGAGCCCCACTGCACTTAGCACTAGAGCCACTGTCTCCTTCCCACGGGCATGGTGCCCCTGCCATGGGGAGCCAGGGCGTGGAGCACAGGGGAAGGCTTGGGAGAGGCAGGGACATTGCAGAGCCAGTCCTGCAGGCGCTGGCCCCATGCGCACAGGGTGCAGCAGCAGCTCCCACTCACTCGAAGCTGACTCTGTTCTCTAGCTTCACCTCCTGGTCCATCAGAACCATGCTGTCCTGGTCCAGCACCAGCGCCTTCTGGGAAGAGTCAGCCAAGAGGAGACACGTCAGAACCAGGAACACGGCTCCACCCGAGACACAGCCCCTCCCACGGCCCTGGCACAGCATGGAATTCCTGTCTGCAGGCAGGTGCCTCAGGTGGGCAGCGCCTGTCAGTGCGGGGCCCTGGGGTCCCTCGGGCGAGGTAGCTCCAGGGCCGGCTTCTGATGGAGCCCCCAGGCCATCCCTGGCCTGCCCAGCTCTCTCCTCCCCACCCAAGGACTGTCCCTACCTGTTCATTGCCAACCAGGTAGACCTTGATGTCAGGGAGGCTGAAGCCACGCTTCTCACAGAGGCCTGCCAGCATGTTGCGGATGGAGACGCCAGCCCGCACCGAGGCCAGCGAGGCCGTGCCGTCCGGCAGGTACACACAGCAGTACTTGCTGGGCCTGGCCTGCAGGTCGGGCTCCGTGCCTCCCAGGCTCTTCCTGCGGCTCTGCAGGGGAAGAGGCGGTGTCACCCGACGGGCGGTGTGGCTACGCAGCAGGCCCCGCGGTCGGGCACTTACCTCTGCCCGGGAGCTGCTGGCCATGCTGCTGCTGTTGCAGGACGACGAGAGGAAGCCCAGGTCCAGGCTCGCAGAGGAATTCAAGGAGCCCTGGGACTCACGCCACAGGGACGAGCCCCCATTGCCATCTTCCACCTCTAGGACAGACAGACGGATGGACGTCAGGACAAGAGGCCGGCTCTGGGGCTCCGGGCCCTTTGCGAAGGGACGGCCACAGGCCTGTGGGGCTAGTGAAATGGCAGCCAGGTGGAGCCTGGCGTGGGACTTACCTGTCCACGAGGGCTCTCTCCGCTCCTCTCTCCTGAAGGACATCTGGGGGCTCCTGCCAGCACTGCTGCTGGCCACCTCCACCCCCAGTGGCAGGGACTTCCCCAGCTTCAGCTTCGCCTTCTAGGGGACAAGAGAGGCAGATCTTGGCTCAGGGAGCTTCTGGGGCGGCCCCCCCCCCCCCCAGAAAGGGAACCCCCCCAAGGCGAGGGCGTTGCCCCCCCCCTTTTCACCGCCCCCCCCCCCCCCCCGGGCTCCTGAGCAGAGCTGGGTGGTGAATGGTGGAGCCCTTCCCTCCTGGCATGCTGGAGGAGCAGCCAGGTGTCATGGCTCTAGGTGCCGGGTCATGACACCAGGTCACACTGCCACTCAAATTTGGTTTGAGTGGTGCCCACGATTGCAGTCCTTCCAGCAGCCCCACCCCTGGACCACACCCCCTGGGCTGGGGAGCTGGGCCTGGTACCTTGCCGAGGTCGGGTGGGGGGCTGCTGTTCCGGGAGTGAGCCCGCAGGTCAGGGAGCGGCTGCCCCTCATTCTCAGCCCTCACACACGCCTGGAACAGCGGGGACTTCACGAAGCGTGCGTAGCTGTCGAACTTCATCAGGTTAAAGATCTGAGCCAGGAGAGGGACCCGGTTAGTGCCATGCCTGACCCGTGACCAGAGCCCGGCACGGCCCCCGGACACACACCTGGGTAGCACCTCCCCCGGCCCAGAGCCCGACACGGCCCCCGGACACACACCTGGGTAGCGCCTCCCCCGGCCCAGAGCCCGGCAAGGCCCCTGGACACGCACCTGGGTAGCGCCTCCCCCCGCCCAGAGCCTGACACGGCCCCCGGACACACACCTGGGTAGCGCCTCCCCCGCCCAGAGCCCGGCACGGCCCCCGGACACACACCTGGGTAGCGCCTCCCTCCGCCCAGAGACTGACACGGCCCCCGGACACAGACCTGACTCAGAGGCAGAGGGACAAGTCCCAGAATCAGGAGCTCTGGATTCCTGTCCCCTACTCCCAGCTGAGAGTTGGGGGAGGGAATATGTCCCCAGCTCCTCCGTCCTGAGCCTTGGGGGATGGCTCCATGGCCCCTCTCCCTTGGCCGGGGGGTTGGGCAGGGGCAATGCTCACCTGGAGCTGTTGGACTCGGAACATGTCGGGGGTGGGCCTGGCCAGCATTTCCTCCCCGATCCAGGCCTGCCGGTCGATGTTAACGGGGCTGACCGCGTGGCTGGACAGGAACTCGTCATAGATCTGCCGGGCCTCCTGGGCCAGCTGGGGAGACAGAGTTATCACAGGGGAGGCCGAGCCCCCTTGCCAGTGTGCATGGGAGCACACGCAGAGTAGGGTCACCAGCCAGGCTCCAAGTGCAGGCACCACCTTGCGCCGACCCCTTGGGAACCCAGGAACGGCCAGGCTGGGCCAGTCCCGGGGGCCCTCCAGCCCAGCAGCCCTTGCCTGCAGCGCCCAGCACCAGATGTTCAGAGGAAGGTGTAGGAGCCCTGCTCCTGACCCATAACAGTCAGAGACTGGCCGAAGACCCAAGGCAGGAGGTTTTAGCCCTTCCAAATGCCATCTGCACTGTTATAGCTCTGCATCCCCCTGTTCTCCATTCACAAGGCCAGCTCCTCTCAGGCTCTCACTAGGTCCTGGCTTCACTGACATCCTGTGGCAATGAGTTCCACTGCTTATTTACACTGGGGCGGAGGATTACCTTCGATCAGTTTGAACTTCCCCTCGTTCTTGTGTACCAGACAGACGGTCCCAAGGTTCCATCTCAAGACCATGCCCCATTTCCTCATCTTGCTAAGGGAACAATCCCCGTCTGCTCTGTCTCTCTCCAGCCCCTGATCATTGGCATTGTCCTTCTCTTAGAGCCTGTCAGTTCTGCACGGCCCCCAGGGGTGACCGGTGCAGCACACAATGGCCAAGGGAGCTCCATGCTATTCTCCATCCCCTCACCCATTAGCTATTGGCTGCAGCTCCCCTCTGAGCAGGGTCTCCACTGAGCTTCCTACTGACGCCCAGGTCCCTTTGGCTGCCCTGGCATGTGCTTCCCTGCGGGGGGCAGCCCAGGTCTAAGCCTCAGTGTGGGCCGGGCTAGCTAGGCTCCCACTGTCAGGAGTGGGGCATGGGCAGGCTGGGCCAAGCCGCTAGCCCTCCCCTGGGCCCAGTACCTGCTGTGTGTTCCTGGCTGGGATCTGCTGGAATCGCTCACACGCCTGCCAGAAGTAAACGTTCTCAGCGCTGAACTCCTTCTTCAGGAACTCCTGGGGAGCAGGAGAGGGGCACGGTGGCATCAGCCTCACTAGTGCCACTACCCTGTCCGGGGGGGGCAGCCCTACCCCCGCCCGGGGGTGCCAGCCCTACCCTGGCCCGGGGGTGCCAGCCCTACTCTCGCCCGGGGGTGCCAGCCCAACCCTCGCCCGGGGTGCCAGCCCAACCCCCGCCCGGGGGTGCCAGCCCAACCCTCGCCCGGGGGTGCCAGCCCTACTCCCGCCCGGGGGTGCCAGCCCAACCTCCACCCAGGGGGGCCAGCCCAACCTCCACCCAGGGGGGCCAGTGCAACCCCCACCCTCTGCCCCCCGGCCTCACGCTGCCTGGAGTCCCTGCACAGCGAGCAGCTGGAGAATGGGGGGAACTGAGGGCTGAGGGCAGTGAGGGGGTGGGCTGGGCCCGGCAGGGTCTGACATGCCCTGGCACTCACAGTGAAGTAGGTGACGGCCACCCGGTCCTGCAGCAGTGTCTCGAAGGACTCGGCCCAGCTGGCCACGGGCAGCTGCGCAGTGTAGCCTGCGTTCTGGGCACCAGGCAGGCTGTGCACACTGTGGCTACTGCCCCGGGCCCCGGAGCTGTTTAACTCTGAGATGCAGAAAGAGAGGTCAAGCCCTGCCCCAGTCCCTGGAGCCAGTCCTGATCCCCGCCCAGCTGGAGGGAAGGTGTGGGGAGGCGCTGTCCAAGCAGGGCAGGGCCGGGAGCCCTAAAGCCAGGCACTCCAGAGCAGAGCCGCCAGATCTAGGGCCCATGGGCCACACAGGATCCCTCTGACATGTCAGAACCGGCACGGCGCCGGCAGACAGGGCAAGGGACTCTTCCAAACGTGACCTAAGCAGGAGCACTGCAGTTGCAGAGAGCCTAGGACAGCTCGGAGAGGGGTGCACAACCTGCAGTGGGCCTGGGCCCTTGGGCTCAGGAACGGGCGAGTCTCCCTGTCAGGAGAGGGGCACTAGCCTTTGCCAACAGCCCAGGGGTCCAGAAGGAGCCAGGCTGGCACCAGGCAGGGGGCCGGGCATGAGCCAGGCTAGTGCCTGTGCATCCAGCCCTCTCCTGGGGGATGCGGGTGGTAGGGTAACCAGATGTGCCGATTTTATAGGGACAGTCCCGATATTTGGGGCTTTTTCTCATACAGGTGCCAATTACCCCCCCCACCCCATCCCGATTTTTCACACTTGCTGTCTGGACACCCTAGTGGGTGAGGAAGGATAGGAGGGAGCTCTGTCCCTCCCCCCCCCCCGCAGGGAGTCCCATGGCCCCAGGTGCTGTGTGTGGCCAGGCAGGGGCTCTGTACCATCCAGCAGAGCAGCCCTAAGGGCTCCTGGTCCCGTCCCACTGGGGCTGGGAACTGAGCCAAGCTGGTTACAGCTCTCGGGCTCCTCCCAACGCCACCCCCGCATCTCCCAGGCAGCGTCTGACTCACCTCCATCCGACACAGCCAGGCCCTGCAAAGACAGGAGGAGGAGAGGTCAGCCAGGATCCCAGGCCCCGCACCTTGCAGCTATGGGGAGCAGGGAGGCCAGCCCAGGCAGCCCCTTGGGCGAGGGATGAGTCAGCCAAGCAGAGTACAAGGGACACCGGCTGCCAGGTGTCTCCCCGCCAGGGTGCTTGGTCTGTGCAGGAGCCATTCAGCGCTCGCATGGGACCGGGCTCCTGCAGGGCTGGGGCGTGAGTCAGCTGGCAGCTGGGCACTCTCTGGCCTGCCCTCCTCCCTCAGCTCAGCGAGGTGATTGAGAAAGGGCTGATGCTATCAGCTGTGACACTGCCGCTGCCTGGGGAGAAGTGTAGCAGCCCCAGGGCACAGGAAGGGGAGGGAGGGCAGGAAAAGGGAGAGGAAGCCACAGCCTCCAGCACACCAACAACTGCAGCCCATTTCCCAGCTCTGGGGCTGGGGGAGACCACAGACCCCTTAGTGTGGGTGTTTCTGTGGGGCAGCACCCAGCCACCGAGCTAGGCAGACCCCCCGCCAAAGAGCTCCCAGCTGGGGGCTCATGGCACAGAGCAGGGGGCGTGCAGTGCGCTCTCTCCTGGCTAATGTCTGGGGATGCTGCCCCCAGCAGGCCAGGCCCAGGCCCAGTCCTGCCAGCCCACGGGCATCCCTGGGCTCCCAGCTCTGGGGAAACGGCTACCAGTCAACCCGCCTAAGCAGGGCTCACGTCCCAGCAGCGACAGAGAACTGCTCCCCTCCTGGGTGCTGAGGAACAGGGACCCCACCCAGCCCTGCCACCGCCCGCCTGCTACCCCCGCCCCGGGCTCCCCACCCCAGCACTGCCACCGCCCGCCTGCTACCCCCCCCCCGGGCTCCCCCAGCACTACCACCGCCCGCCTGCT
>NC_048305.1:595590-614053 GCF_013100865.1 Trachemys scripta elegans | reverse complement strand
CCCCACCCCGCTCCGCCACCGCCCACCTGCTACCCCCGCCCCGGGCTCCCCACCCCGCCTCTGCCCCTGCCCCCTGCTACCCCCGCCCCGGGCTCCCCACCCAGCTCTGCCACTGCCCACCTGCTACCCCCGCCCCGGGCAGACTCTGCTGGTGCACTGTGATCCCAATCCAGCCACCCCACCCCTATTAGTCCATGCCCCCCAGCTGTGCTAATGCCCCTCAATCCCAACCCACAGACTCCTCCCACCTCTCCACAATTTCAGACCTGGGTTCTGCACAACCCGGCGTTGCCAGGGCACGGCCCCAGCCCTCCTGGCCTAGTCCCTACCCAGCATGCCTAACTGTGCAACAGGCTGGTCGGCACCTGTCTCAGACTGACAATGCTGCGTCCGCCCAGAGCGGGCGGCTCTGAGCTTCTGGTGTCTCTGGAAGGCCCCCTTCACCTGGCACAGACCCCACAGGTCTCAGCAGCCTCAGGCCGAGGACCTGACTGTCTCTGGGCCCATCGCTCAATGCAGAGCGATGTGGGGGAGGGAGGATGGGCTGCACCGAGCCATCCTGGGGGTAGGGGAGCCTGAGACAGCATCTCCCCATGGGGCAGGGTCCCTCCCTCTGGAGCAGAGCAGCCAAGGGTGGGGGCAGAACCCTGGGGCTGGAGCCTCCCAGTAACCCAGCACCAGCAGCCTCCAGCCAGGAGCAGATCTGCCGGTAGAGGGGGTGCAGCCCCCATGTCACTGGGGGAGCCTTGCCGGCTGGGCGAGCCAAAAAGCACAAGGATTGGGTGTGGCTCGGTCGCACCTCCAGAGCCGCCGAACTCCGCTCCCGCCCACGCGCCCCCAGCAGGCCGGGCACTCACCATGTGGCCGCTTTGAACGCCCAGGGGCTTTGCTTTCCCAGGCATGCCTCAGCGGGGGGATGTGCGGGCAGAGAGCATGGGGCTCGGCGGGCAGGCCCCGCGCAGGCCAGCAGGCTGCGGGCAGCCCCGGCGGGAGGAGCAGCACAGCACACTCACTGACAGGCTCACAGGGCTGCTCACTACCTCTTTTCGCTACTGCAGGAAGTGTCACTATGGAAACCAAACCGCAGCTAGAACTGGGGTTTTCAGAGGAGTCTCCCTCCCTACAGGAAACCCCCCCCCCCCAGCGAGGCCAGCCCCCCACCCTAGGGCCGCGTGCCCCAGGGCCCGGCTCTGAACCCCAGCACCGCCGCTCCCCCAGCAGACGGGGCCTGGGCGCTCAGAGGTGGCAGCTGGCCCTGGCCAAGGCCCCTGCACTCGAGGAAAGGAGAACCACAAACGCAGGACAGAGCCGCGGAGCTCACGGGAACAGCCTGCTGATGGGCATGGGGGCTACTCAAGTGATGAGAACCTGGAGAGACCAGATCCCTCTAAGGTACGTCACTGTCAGAGCCCCTCCCTGCAGCGCCCGAGCCCCTCACAGCCAGTACCGCATCGGTCCCCCGACACCCGGGCAGCAAGGCCAGGCCCTCGTCCCCGTCGCTCCCCCAACACCCGGTAGCAGGGCTGGGCCCTCGTCCCATCACTCCCCCGACGCCCGATAGCAGGGCTGGGCCCTCGTCCCCTTCCCATCGCTTCCCCAACACCCAGGCAGCAGGGCTGGGCCCTCGTCCCCGTCGCTCCCCTGGTGCCCGAGCAGCAGGGCTGGGCCCTCCTCCCCATCCCCTGCACTGTGCGCACCGTCTGGATCGCCAGTGGTGCGGCCCCGCCCACTATGACAAGTGGGGGATTTTTTCAATGGTTTGCGTGAACACAGTGTGTGCCTCAGTTTCCCTGTTCTGCGTGTGTAACACAGTGGGGGATGGGGTTTGTTGTTGCAGAGGACCAGGTGTGACCTCGCTTACCAGCCAGGACCCCGAACAATGGCCTGGAGATTGGGTGCCCTAGCAACTGGTTACCGGGAGGCTCAGCCCAGCTTAGACATCAGCCAGTTCTGGCCAGTGGGGGGGACAATGGGCTGAGAGACCAGTCGGGTCCAGCTAGTGGGAACGAAGGATGGAAGCAGGAGGGTCCAGGTGACCTGTTTGCCTGGGACGGAAGACAAAGGACGGAGGAGGGGCTGGTGGGGAAGGTGATCTAGGATGATCAGCTGGAAGGAGGGGGCTGCTGGACTGGGGACAAAAGGCAGCCTGAGCCACCTGGGATGCGGGACAGGCCAAGATGGATGGTGCTGAGACTGGCCCGGCCCAGGGGCTCTGAGAACGGCCTGGGCTGGGTTCAGCCATTCAAAAACCTCCTGTTTTCTGCTGGCTGAGAGTCACTTCAGGCTGGAGATGGGCAGGGGGGGGGAAGAGGGCATTATTCCCTCTGGGAGTGGAGGCCTCGGGGGCCCAGAACAAGGGGACTCCCTGCGGGGCCCACAGCAGAGCCAGGCATGGTGGAGACTCGGAGAGGTGCAGGCCTGGGAGGTAGAGGAGCCTACGGCTTAACCCCCGAGAGAGAGGGGACCCCTGAGAAGGGTTGTCACACTGAAGGGCCCTGCGGAGCCAAGAGCCCGGGCAGCCACGACAGCCGCACTCAGGGACAGCAGGGACAGGGAATTGTGGCACTGGGTGAGCCTGTCCTGGAAGGTTGTTTCTGCCCCGGCTGGACCTGGCACCAGCTCAGCCCACGTCAGTCCAGTAAAGTTGCAGGCTCCCTGAATGCACTGAGACGGGGGGTGGGGGGGCAATCACCCGGGCGGGCCGCAGGGCTCGTAGGTGCTCGTGGGGTGGTACCGGCGGGGGCGAAGGCAGCCGGGTGGGCATGTGGAAGCCCTGGCCATGTTGGAAAAACACGTCCAGCAGCTCGCTGGGCACCAGCCAGCGCAGGCGCAGCACCACCCCAACCGCACGGGCTGGGGCCCATTGCCCGGAACTGCTGGCGGCAGGCCTGAGATGGATGCCGTATCTGCCCCTCCTGAGGCCTGGTCTAGGGGCGGGTGACCAGCAGGGAGGGCTATACCGCTGTGCTGCCTGGCTGGTTTTATCTGGCCCCCAGGGCGAGCACCGAAACTTTTTCTGCCCTGGCCAGCAAAATATCGAGGGCCGTCCCTAGTCCCAGGCAGCACTTCTGACCCTGTGGCTCCATCCTGGATTGGCAGGCTGCTCTATGCCCCCCCTTCTGCAGTCTGGTGCCCCTACTTTTTGCAAGGACAAGCCCTGCGACAGTGCTGCTCCGAGGCGGGGCCCCCTGGTGACCCAGTGATGAGTCTGGATGAGTTCACATCCTGGAACAGACTTGACCCCTTTGGGATCGATGCAGCCAGCAGGGCTTGGAAGTCCTGGGAGAACTGGGGGGCTGCGCCCTGTAGGGGAAGAGGGAACACCCACATCAGAATGAGCTGCAGCTCCAGCCCCAGGGAGCAGGTGACTGGTAATGGGTCAATGCTGGAGATGTACCAGAGGGTGCAGGGCTCCCACTGATCCATCTCCTTCTGCTGCTGGGGCCCCTGCCCCGGCCTGCACTTGGGCCCAGGAGCCACAGTGGTGGCAGGACACCGAGCGGGGTGGGTTTGTAGGGAGGCTGGGGCTGGAGCTGGCTTTTCCCAGTTACCCATGTTGGGAAAAGTTCTGCCCCACCAGTTTCTCAGTGCCGGGTAACATCACCACCCTCCCGTTGCT
Source organism: Trachemys scripta elegans (assembly GCF_013100865.1). Classification (NCBI taxonomy): domain Eukaryota; kingdom Metazoa; phylum Chordata; order Testudines; family Emydidae; genus Trachemys; species Trachemys scripta. The sequence goes on along the minus strand of NC_048305.1, from coordinate 610,434 downwards.
GCTGCAGGAGCCAGACATTTTCCCTCGCCTGCCCCCAGGGCTGCTGCTCGGAGCTGTCCCTCCCCAGCCTCCCCTGAACTCTCTGCTGCCCCCGCCCCGCCCCCAACTCTTCCCGATACTGGGCTCCTGCTTGCAGCATGACAGAGCCTCCTCCATCTTCCAGCCCCCACTGCCTTCCAGGGCTCTGCCACCCCAGCCCTGTACCCAGTGCACCTGCTCCCTGCTGCTCTCACCTCTGTCCCATAGGGCAGGGCAGATGGGCTTGGGTGACTGGCCTGGAAGGCTGGTCTGGGGGGAGTTCACCTGCCATGGGTCTGGGCTGGCTCCTCCCCACAAGTGGGACAGTGTTATCACCAGGGGCGCTCTGAGCCCCACGACCCTGCAAGGTGGGAAAGGGGCTTTGCGTCCCCTGGGGCTTAGGGCTGGGCCTGTGGGAGGGGCTGGCAGGCTGGCGACAGCTGGCTGGGGGATTTACCTAGGGAGGTATTTAATGCTGGGGGTAAATGGAGGAACTACAGCTAATTCTGGTGCTTTAATCCTCTTGCCCATCCAGGCGAAGGGACGTGGGTCAGGCACGCAGCCGCAGGCCGGGACCTGGCCCCGAGCCCAGAGGAGCTCCCAGCGCCCTACGGAGGATGTAGAGTCTCCCAGACCATGGGTGAAGTACAGAAGGTAAGTGGGGCGGGTTCCCAGCTCGGTCCCTGTGGGGCCACCTCACAGGATGGGGGCGCTCAGTGCGACTATCCCAGCACTGGGACCCGGAGTCCCAAACCCTCCCCCTGAGATGGCAGAGCCGGGGCCTGGCCCTCCCAAGAGCAGGACCTGTCCGTGTGGGGGGGGCACTGGAAAGCTGCACCAATGTAATCTCCCCAGAGCAAAGCAGCAGCTAGAGGGCAGGGCCTAGGCAAAAGGGGGCAGAGCCTGGCTCACAGGCAGCAAGGGGGACAGTGCTGGGGGGCCAGGATGGAGTCGAAATGCACCATGGGGCCAGAGGCTGAGAGCTGGGATGGGGCCAGGTGGTTGGGGGCCGGCCCAGGGCTCTCATGGGGCCTGGCTTGAAATGCAGATGAACCAAGAGGTGGGGGCAGCAGCAGCCCTTGGGCTGGCCCCAGAACCTCATGGGACCAGGCCCAATTCTCTCCACAATTCCCTACAAGCCTCCTCCTCCATTACTGCCACGCTTCTGTGCCGGCTATGGACTGGCTCCAGAGCTTCCCTCTTAGCACAACACGTCTGCTGTGCTAGTCATGAGCCCCGCTCACGCGCTGCCCTGTCGGCCTGAGGGCAGCTTGAGAAAGGTGCATTACAGCTGAACAGTAAGAGACAGTACCTCTCCCCCTTTCAGTTCTGCATTCCTACCATGCCCAGGATTGACAGGGGTGGTGTCTGTGAAGTGCTGTATCATTCTGTTAAGGGTCCGGGTAGCGTACTGGTTTTTTCGTTACATGACCTGAACGTGTAACAACTTGGTCATCTGCCTGTCAGTTTTGCCGACTGGCTGTAGGAGGTTTGGAATTTCTGAGTCTTCTTGTTCTGCACCTGTTATCTGTAGAGTTTGCTCCATTAATGGCTCTTTCAAAAGGACAAACTGTAGATGTTGATGGTTTCTGTTGAACTCTCCCCAGTCAGTCTGGATCACACGTGATCTGGGCGATTAATTCTTTTTCTTTCCAAGAGCTGGAGTTCAATGTTTTTTCCTCCATCAAGTTTGCCAAGAATGTGGTCTCCAGGTGCTAGACCCGGCAGTTCTGAGTGATGTCTGTGGTAAAGCTGTCCATAAGCTCTTTAGCTTTTGGATCCAGTTGGGCTGCTCTCGTCACGTCTGGCCGTGCTGGGGATTGTTCCAGCTTTGGAAAGGAACCTGTTGCTCTGAGTTGTCGTCCCACCAGGAGCTGCGTGGGCCTGTCTGCAGGAGCTGCTACGGGTGTTGATCTGGGTAAACAGGCTGCGGACTCACCCCTGCGGCGCCTCCTGCTGGTCATCTCCGGGAATGAGCTCTTCCAGCATCCTGGAGCGCCCCCTGCAGGCCAGTGATCCACCTGTCCTCTGGCCCCTGTGTCCCTCCCGGACCCCAGTGCCCCTTTATCTGGGGTGCTGCCCCCTGGCAGTACACCCCTCAGTATTAGGGTCTCCCCTCCCCAGGGAACCCCCACCCACTATCCCTACCTCACCTCAGAATAAGGCCACTGCCTGTCACCAACTAGCCCCCGCTCCCTGGGGCAGACTGCAGTATAGGCCACTCATCACTGGCAAGGGGGGTTTGGACCTGCTGCCTTGGCCTACCTCTGGGCTGCCCTCTGCAACCCTCAGTACCGTTGGCCCAATACTAGGCCGCAGCCTGGGGCTTTCCAGGTTGGAGCTCCCCAGCTCCTCAGCCTGTCCCCAGCCCTGCTCCACTCAGGTACCCTGTGTCTAGCTCGCTGCAGCCAGGCCCTTCTCCCTCTGAAGGCAGAGAGAGACTATTTGGGCTTCTGGCTCCCAGCCTTCTTATACAGGCCAGCTGGGGTCTGATTGGGGCGTGGCCCAGCTGTGGCTACTTCCCCAATCAGCCCAGTAGCTTTTCCCTTTGCCCCAGCCCTCTGCCTGGGCTGTTTTAAACCCCTCAGGCAGGAGCGGGGTAACCATGCCGCTACAACCTGTAACTCAGAAGAGCAAGGAATGGATCTTCCTCCTGCAGGATTTTCTTGGCTGCCTGTACAGCTCTCTCAGCCTCTCCGTGTGCTTGGGAGTAATGTGGGCTGCTAGTAATAAGATCAAAGTCATATTTCCTACAGAACGACTTAAATTCTGCTGCAGTGAGATGGGGGTCCGTTGTCCATCACTAGTTGTTCTGGAATACGGAAATGAGCAAAAGTTCACTTCCAGTTTCTCGATAATGCTGCAACATGTTAGGTCTTTCAAGTACATTATTTCTGTATACCTGGAAAAACTGTCCATGAGAATAAGATAATGCTGTCCTTTGGCATAAATCTGCAGCTAGTCTCTTCCAAGATCTGTCTGGCAGGGGTGTTGTTGTGTTGGTCTGTTAGTTCTGCAGTGTTCACATGCCAATACTCCATGTCCTTGCTGATGCCCGGAGCCCATAGTGACTGGATGGCCCATTCATGGTGTTTAGTTAGTCCTTGATGTCCTTCCTGGGTGAGGTTTAGGATTTCTCCTCTCATTTCGTTGGAATTACAATGCAGTTGCTTTTAATCATGAGTCCATTTGACTCACTGTGACAATGCGGTTCTGGCGGAACCCAACTGAGAGTGCCAACTCAGGACAGATTGCTCAAATAGGGCAGTTACAGCCCAAGGCTGGGGTTTTTTCCACCTCTAAGGCAAACCAAACCAGCCAGACTGGGAGGACTTCGGTCTCACCCCCTGGCTAACCGCAAGTCTTACCAGCGGTCTCCTTAGACACTCCGGTTTCCCAGTATTACCACCAGTGCCACTCGTTATGGGGACAAATGGTTATGAAAACCAAATACCCCAGTAAAAGAAAAAGGTTCTCCTGATCCCAAAGGACCAAGCCCCAGACCCAGGTCAACATACAAATCAGATCTTACCCACAAATCACGCTGTTGCCAATCCTTTAGAATCTAAAATCTAAAGGTTTATTCATAAAAGGAAAAAGATAGAGATGAGAGTTAGAATTGGTTAAATGGAATCAATTACATACAGTAATGGCACAGTTCTTGGTTCAGGCTTGCAGCAGCGATGGAATAAACTGCAGGTTCAAATCAAGTCTCTGGAACATCCCCAGCTGGGATGGGTCCTCAGTCCTTTGTTCAAAGCTTCAGCTTGTAGCAAAGTTCCTCCAGAGGTAAGAAGCAGGATTGAAGACCAGATGGAGATGAGGCATTAGCCTTACATAGTCTTTTCCAGGTGTAAGAACACCTCTTTGTTCTTACTGTGGAAAATTACAGCAAAATGGAGTCTGGAGTCACATGGGCCAGTCCCTGCATACTTTGCTGAGTTACAAGGCGTATCCGCCTTCTCTCAATGGGTCCATTGTATAGCTGATGGTCCTTAATGGGCCATCAAGCAGGCTAGGCAGAGCTAATCTCAGCTTGTCTGGGATGTCACCCAGAAGCATAGCATAAGTTTGCCATACAGACAGTATAGAGCCAATATTCATAACTTCGACTACAAAACTGATACACACATATAGACAGCATAATCTTAACCAGTAAACCATAACCTTGTCCTAGACACCCCATTTGACCCCCTTTATACAAGATTTGGGTGCCACTACAGGACCTTGGTTGCAACAATGATCTATCCGGTCCCAGTTTATGTCAATAACATCACACTCACTTTAACTGTCCATGTCCGACAAAGTAGCGTTTTGTCATTTCCTTGGTGTCCTTTAGATACTTGGGCCAGTTGGCCCTAATGGAACGTGGAACTGCCTGAAATTGCATGTCTGCTGAGGTTGCTTTTTTGTAGCAGGTGTAGCCTCTTTTCTGATGCTGGTCTAGATATGCACACAGCATCCACATATGCCTTTACAGGATCTGTGAGCTCGGGTAGTGAGTGCAATGCTGGCTCTGTCACAGAGTGTCTGCGACTAACCGATTTTTCCCAGGAACAATTGGGTTACATCGTATTAACCTTAGCAAGAGACGTTGGCATCTCAGCAGTGCTTGATCCAGGTCTTTTCCATTGATGAGGGCGAGACAGAGTTCACTCACCACTGCGGCGCCTCCTGCTGGCTCTCCCGGGGATTAGCTCTGCTAGCCGGTGCGTCCTCTTCTGGTGGTGTCTCGCTGCTGTCACTTCTGCTTCAGGACCCACATCACTCCCAGGAGCATGGCATCCTCTTCATGACACAGCTCTCTGGCCGTGTCACGCTCTGTTCTCCCCCCCTTCCGGGGGAACTGCTGAAGTCCAGCCAGTTCCCTCAGTGGCTACTGCAGCCAATTGTCTGGCCACTTCCTCAGTGACAATCCGCAGTTGGGGGGACCCGGGCCCACCCACTACTCCGAGTCTCAGCCCAGGGACCCTCTAGATGGCAGCTACGTGCTGCGTCCCCTCCAACCTCTCAGTACCTTTCCCTGGGCCATTTCCCCACAGCCCCCAGCACCCTCTTTGCCCTTCCCTCAGGGTTGCCCAACCCAGAGCCATCTTTAGCTCCCCCTGGTCACTGCTAGTAGCACTGCTCTGTCCAGGGTGCTGGCGCTCCTTCCTCTGCTAGGAGCCTGGCCTGACCTTCCCTCCTCAAGCTCCAGGCAGCTACGGAAGCTGCTCTGCCCTGCAGCTGTTCTTATATGGCCTGCCAGGCCCTGATTGGCTGCTCCTCACAGCCCCTCTCTAATTGGCTGCCTCCTGCATAGACTCCGTAGGGCTCTATTAACCCCTTATGGGCCAGTGTGGGGCAGTCGCCCCATCACAGAGAGTTACAAGTGGTTTATGGTCTGTTATCAGTGTAAGTGAATCCAATTCACACAGATCTCTGTAAAGTTCTCATGTGCCCCTAAGCTTGCCAGCCTCCTTTTCAATCTCTGCAGATCGTTTTTCCACTTCTGTATATGTGCAAGAGCAAAATGCAGCTGGCTTCTACTCAGAGCCATGTTGTTGCAACAATTCACCACCTAGGCCAGAGCTGCTTGTGTCTCCACTGACCCCCATTGTGGGTTTATTCACATAGAACTTGAGAGGTAGAGCTATTGAGGTCATTTCTTTTATCTTTTTGAAGACAATTTCTTGATTTGGCCCCATAGTCAAGGTGTGTTGGACTTCAATAGTTTTGTCACTGCAGAAAGGTCATGTGGGTACCAACCAAGGTAATTCACCATCACCAGTAGGCGTCTCAGTTCTGGTACATTCAATTCTCAAATTACTTCTCTCTCAGGTCTAGGACTGATTCCATCTTTGTTTATTGTCTCAGTTTGGGGTAGGCAGAAAACAAACTTCTCCTCGTTTAGCTTTAGTCCAGACTAAATTATTAGCCTTGGGACCTCGTTGAGAGTTTTGGTGTGTTCTTCCCTCAAAGAGGCATGCATTATATATTTATTTTAGTCCATGCAAATGACAACTCCATTTGTGTTCGTTAACAGTTCTGCCATCTTTCTTTGGAAAATTTCAAGCACACTGGTAATCCCAAAGGTAATCTTTGAAAGTAAAGTCTACCAAAGGGTGTGATAAATGTAGTCAGTTTAACACTATCTTTGGCTACCGGAATTTGCCAGAGTCTCCTTTAGGCATCCAGCTTGGAGAATCCTGTACTTCCTTTCACTTTGGGGAGGAAGTCAGCCAGTGCTGGGAGAACATATTTTTTCTCTTGCAATGGCTTCACTGAGTCTTAAGATCCACACAGATTCATATTTTCCTGTTTTTCTTTATAGCTGGTACCATTGGGGTACACCGTGCTGTCAGCTCGGAGATTTTTCTCGGTTATGCCAATCCATTTAGTTCTGTTTAACTCCGTTTCCACTCTATGAAGTAAGTGGGTAGGAGTCCGGCGCGGGGTATGTATGCTCTATGGTGCAGCAGTGTGTTTTAGGACTATCTGTACTGGACCTCCTGTCAGACGTCCAATCTCATGAAATATTCCATCGAGTTCTTCCACCTTCCTCACTAGGCCCATCATGGCTGTCATGCTGGGTCTGAGGAGGCTATTGGGCTGTGGTCCTTTCATCACATACACGCCGAGTGCTCAGCTGTTTCTGTGGTGAACTGGCCCATGCAGCTCAGAGTACCTCCAGGGCTAGTCAGAGTGGGTTGGGGGACTTCAGCTCTGGGAGGGGTTGAAGGTGATCGTAAATTACTTCTGAGATGGCTGATGTCAGCTCTTCAGTCAATTTTCAAGTCCAACTGTATTGTCATAAATGTTCAGTTTCACTCTTCAGGCAGGTTCTGTGGCATCACATGTGATAGATCCCAGAAACAATGGCTCTTGGTTGTATCACTCAACTCCCTGACTGCACCCCCAGCACGTCTTCGGAACCAGCTCAAACCCACCCAGCCAGGGATTCTGCAGCCCCCCAGGCATGCCTGGGGGGCTCCGGGATGCAGCCCCGGCCACTCAGGATCCCCTTGTCCTTGCAGGGGTTGCTCGCTGTCATCCAAAAGCTCAAGGGCTCCGTGGAGCAGGAACTGCGGATCGTCCTGCTGGGGCTGGACAATGCCGGAAAAACCACTCTGCTGAAGTGCCTGGCATCGGAGGAGGTCAGCACCATCACCCCCACGCAGGTAGGTGCAGAACCCCGGATCCAGCGCATAGTGGGTGAGGTGGGCTCTCCTCCCCTGCCTGGACTTACAGCCCGGTTTGCTTCCCTGTGCAGGGGTTCAACATAAAAAGTGTGCACTCACACGGCTTCAAGCTGAACGTCTGGGACATCGGTGGGCAGCGTGCCATCCGCCCCTACTGGAAGAAGTACCTGGGCAACACAGACACGCTGGTGAGCATGGGGCCAGCCCCCAGGTGGGCAGGGAGGAGGCAGTGTTGGAAGCTGGACCGGCTGGGGTCTAATACTGGGGTTCCACAGCAGGAGCCTTTGTCCTACCTGCAAAGGGAGAACTGGTGGGTGCCCACCCAGGGGTGCCTGGGGGGCAGGGTGCCTATAAAGGTGGGACTGGCAGGGTGCCATGGGGAGCAAGAAGTGAATGGGTGACTTTCCCTTTTGTTCCTGTGGCAGATTTATGTCATTGACAGCGCTGACAAGAAACGCTTTGAGGAGACCGGGCAGGTATGATGCGGCCCCCCTGGAAATACACTGCCTTGTGGGCAGATTGCTCTCGACATTACATGTGCTGGGACAGGTCACAGATGTGCGTGCTTCTAGGGGTCTTTGGGACCAAGTCTTGGCTGTGCTGCTGGAACAGCTACTTTTCCCACTATAACAGTGTCTACTGGCCATTCCAGACTTTTTTGGGGGGCATATCTATGGGATGCAGCGAGAACCAGGGTTGTTAACTACCCAATTCTGTGAGTAAGCTGGGCTGGACCCCCCAGCCCCTGATGAACCTCCCCCGTCAAGGGATTGGTGAGAAATGTAGTTCCCCAGCAGCCGGTTGTATCCTGAACTGAAGGAAGGCACGTGTAATCAGGCACAGACTCACCCCTGCGGCGCCTCCTGCTGGTCATCTTGGGAATTAGCTCACCAGTCATCAGAGTGCCCTCTGCAGGCCAGGTGTCCCATCTGTCATTGGCCCTCGTGGACCCCAGTGCCCTTGGCTTGGGTGCTGCCCCCCTGGTAGTACCCTACTCTCTCTCAGTCTTCTCCCCCCCCCCCAAGGAACCCCCACCCCCACATCACCTCAGTCATGGCTACTGCCAGTCACCATCTAGCCCCCACGCCCTGGGGCAGACTGCCATCTATCAGCCAATCATCACAGGCAACAAGGGGTCTGGACTGACTGCCTTCACCCACCCTAGCTGCCCCTCTGCAACCCCAATACCTACATGGGCCTAGGACCAGGCCCTGCAGCCTGGGGAGTTGCTGGCCTAGGGCTTCCCTGCCCCCAAGGCCTTTCCCCATCCCTGACTCACTCTAGGTCCCCAGTGAGCTCCCTGCAGCCAGGCCTGTCACTCTCTCCTGTCAGAGGGAGACTCCTCATCTTCTAGCTGCCCTGGCCTTCTTATAAGGCTGAGTGGCTCCCTTTGGGGCATGGCCCCAGCTGCAGCCACTTCCCCCAATCAGCTGGGGTTTGCCCCTTTCCACAGCCCCAGCCCCAGCCCTCAGCAGGGCTTTTCCCACCCCTTCAGGGCTGGAGCAGGTGTTTACCCCGCTACAGCACGGCAGGCAGCAAAGGGGTTCATGGTGAGGAACGTTTCCTCCCCAGCTCGTGAGCCCCATGACACTGATGGGACCTGAGGCCCAGAGCAGAACACACCTGAGGTCACAGAGTCCAGGGCAGAGCCAGGAGATTAACCCACATCCCAGGCCGTAGTCAGAGGCTGGGGTCAAGGCTACCCACTGGTTACACATGCTGGGCTTTCCCTTTGGAAGGGGACTGATGTCAGGAAGGGCTGTGCCAATTCCAGACAGCCTCAGGGAGGGTGAAACTCCCTGCCTTTTGGGGTTTGGTCTCTGACCCCCTGCTGGGTTGGCAGTGTCCCGGGGACCCTTGCAGAGAATTGCCAGCTCAGTGACACTTGGTGAGGGATGTCCCCACAACCCATCATCCAGATCCCACTTGCGTGACAAGGCGGGTGCAAGCTCCTGGAACGAGGCCCTGGCAGCGGAGCCCTGCAGCTGTCTGCGCTCAAGGCCTACTGCTTGCTCTGTCTCTCGGCAGGAGCTGGCGGAGCTGATCGAGGATGAGAGTCTCACCGGTGTCCCTTTGCTGGTGTTTGCCAACAAGCAGGATCTGGCAAGTGCAGCACCAGCTGCAGAGATCGCAGAGGGACTGAAGCTACCTACGTACCGGGACCGCCAATGGCAAATCCAGGCCTGCTCAGCCCTGTCTGGAGAAGGAGTCCAGGTATGGGGGTGAAGCCCGGAGGAGCAGAGGTTGGGGAGGTCAGCGAAGAAGCCCAGGGGCCAGTGATCTGGCAAAGAGACCCCCGCAAGGAATCAAGCCAGGGGACGCTGGGAAGGGCCAGTGCTCACACTGGTTTCTTGTTTTTAATAGGATGGGATGAACTGGATTTGCAGCCAGATCACAAGCCGGAAGAAGTGACTGAATGGAGCTGCAGTTCGCACAGCCAGCTCACCCGCTCCGAGAGATTCCCAGCAATAGGCCCTCCCTGGATCCCCAGGCACAGGCTGCTGAGCTCAAAGGGCCTTTGTCGGCCAAGCTCTCCTTGCTCATCAGCTTCTCTGGAATTCCTCACCCTCCTGGGTTTCATTTGGTCACTGGTGTATCTGCAGTTCCTGAATTGTGGAGGGAGGGCAGCATCAAGGGCTCCAGTGGAGCCAGGAGCAAGCCTCTAGACCAGCGTTTTTCAAAATTCGGGTTGCGACCCAGTACTGGGTTGCTCTGGTCAGCACTGCCGACTGCTTCATTAAAAGTCCTGTCGGTGGTGCTGCCCAGCCAAGGCACGCTAGTGCCTACCTGTTCCGACACCACACTGCGCCCCGGAAGTGGCCAGCAGCAGGTCCGGCTTCTAGACGGGGGGCCATGGAGCTCCACGCGCTGCCCCCGCCCTGAGCAGCGGTTCTGTACTCCCATTGGCCAGTTCCCGGGGTGGGCAGTGCCTGCAGGCGAGAGCCATGCGGAACTGCTTGCGCGCCTCCACCTAGGAGCCAGACCTGCTGCTGGCCGCTTCAGGTGGGAAGCCTGCCTCTGCACCCCCGCTGTGCCACTGAATGGAAGCCACTGGAGGTAAGCCTGTTCCCCAACCCTGTGCCCCAATCCCCTGCCCAGCCCTGAGCCCCCCCAACCCAGAACCCCCTCCTGCACCCCAAACCCCTCATCCCCAGCCCCACCCCAGAGCCTGCATCCCCAGCTCAGAGCCCTGACCCCCTCCTGCACCCCAACCCCCTACCCCAGCCCTGATCCCCCCCAAACCCAGAGCCCCTCCTGCACCCCAAACTCCTCATCCCCAGCCCCATCCCAGAGCCTGCACCCCAACCCTTGGCCCCAGCCCTGAGCCCCTCCCACACCCTAAATCCCTCATCCCCAGCTCCATTGGGTCGCCGGCATCAACAATTTTCTTCAACTGGGTCTCCAGAAAAAAGTTTGAAAACCACTGCTCTAGACCAGCAGTTCTCAAATTGTGGGTCAGGACCCCAAAGCGGGTCGCGACCCTGTTCATGGGGTCGCCAGGGCTGGCATTAGGCTTGCTGGGGCCAAAGCCAAAGCCCAAGCACCACCGCCTCGGGCCAAAGCTGAAGCCCATGGGTCTCAGGCTTCAGCTTCATCCCTGGGCGGCAGGGCTCATGTTACAGGCCCCCCTGCCCAGGGTTGATGTCCCTTGGCTTTGGCCCCCCCACCTAGGGCAGTGGAGCTTGGGTGGGCTGAAGCTTCAGTCCCCCCTCTGGGTTCATGTAGTAATTTTTGTTGTCAGAAGGGGGGTGCGGTGCAATGAAGTTTGAGAACCGCTGATCTAGACCTAAAGTCCAGCCAGGCTCTCAGTGGTGTGCTGTGCAATTGTTAGGAAGGCTGCAATTTTACGCATGCATGCACAGCGCAACCTTGCGCATACGGTGCATGCTAAGTCACACAGGGCAGAGGATGTCATTTTGTAGAACAAGATGCCATCCTCCATGCATTTCTGGGGCGGCCGGAATCATCCCATGCGCACAGACAGTCAGGAAGTCAGAGTCAGCACATGGACGGCACACTACTGCAGTATCTTAACCCACAGGCTACATTCTTTATCCGTATCCCTGCAGCACCACTGCAAGCCAGTCCCCTAAGCGTCTGAGCCGCACGTTAACGCTGCCTGAGAGTAGTTATTGCAAAACTGGTAATTTCAGAGCAGCCCAAGGAGCTGTGCTTTTGAAAATGGAGCCCCAAACGGCAGCCTGAAACTGAACTGTCACATGCTGTACCCACTGGGCCTGCACATGGACACTAGATTCATACATTCATAGATTCTAGGACTGGAAGGGACCTCGAGAGGTCATCGAGTCCAGTCCCCTGCCCGCATGGCAGGACCAAATACTGTCTAGACCATCCCTGATAGACATTTATCTAACCTACTCTTAAATATCTCCAGAGATGGAGATTCCACAACCTCCCTAGGCAGTTTATTCCAGTGTTTAACCACCCTGACAGTTAGGAACTTTTTCCTAATGTCCAACCTAGACCTCCCTTGCTGCAGTTTAAACCCATTGCTTCTGGTTCTATCCTTAGAGCCTAAGGTGAACAAGTTTTCTCCCTCCTCCTTATAACACCCTTTTAAATACCTGAAAACTGCTATCATGTTCCCCTATCAGTCTTCTCTTTTCCAAACTAAACAAACCCAATTCTTTCAGCCTTCCTTCATAGGTCATGTTCTCAAGACCTTTAATCATTCTTGTTGCTCTTCTCTGGACCCTTTCCAATTTCTCCACATCTTTTTTAAAATGCGGTGCCCAGAACTGGACACAATACTCCAGCTGAGGCCTAACCAGAGCAGAGTAGAGCGGAAGAATGACTTCTCGTGTCTTGCTCACAACACACCTGTTAATACATCCCAGAATCATGTTTGCTTTTTTTGCAACAGCATCACACTGTTGACTCATATTTAGCTTGTGGTCCACTATAACCCCTAGATCCCTTTCTGCCGTACTCCTTCCTAGACAGTCTCTACTACACCCGCTGTGCATGAGCATGCTGACCCTGCAGCCTACACCCATGTGCATTGTACTTGGAATCCACTGGTGAGTGTGTTACATGTTCCCCACCGTAGCTAGAGGATGTTAGTCTGATACATTCCCCAGCCCCAGTCTCTTTAGTTCAAGTTGCAGAGATGTGTATGTTCAGCTCTGGAAGTTGTTGCTTCACTCCATAGGGTCAGCGAAGCCTGTAGCTGGCATGCATAGAGTGCCCATTCAGGAATGCCCCTGACAGTGTTGTACGATGCCAGCCCAGCAGTGCTGCTGTGAGAATCTCATAACCACCAGAGACACAGGCATGCTGATGCATCCAAATCTGCCCACTGCTGTGACAATCCCCCAAGCCTAATGGGGGGCGGGCGGGTTCCTTCTGCCCTTTTGCACGTCCCTGTCTCCAACCCTGGCCCCATCCCAGGAGCTGAGCAGAGACACTGCCTGTATCTGAGCAGGGACATTTGGCAGAAAAGCAGTAACAGGGCAGGCCCCAGTGATCCAGCCTGCTCAGGGCCCAGGCTGTGTCTGGCATTGCCAATAAAGCTGGCTGGGCTCTGGCTGCTGCTTTGGCTGAGTTATTGGTGCGCGGAGGGGGGCGCGGGGGGCGTGGCCACACGGCTTGGGGTTCCTGGGGGCGGGATGGCGCACGCCTGAGGGTCCGTGGGGGCGGCGCGATGTCAATGGCTGGTTGCGGAGTGACAAGGGGGGGGGATAGCTCAGTGGTTTGAGCATTGGCCTGCTAAACCCAGGGTTGGGAGCTCAGTCCTTGAGGGGGCCATTTAGGGACCTGGGGATTTAGGTGGGGTTGGTCCTGCTCTGAGCAGGGGGTGGGACTAGAACCTCCTGAGGTCCCTTCGGAGTCTGTGCTGCGTCCGACAGACCTAGCCCAAGTGCATGCTGGGAGTCGTAGTGCTCCGGGCTAGGGCATGCGAGGAGAAGCTATTCACGCCCCACCATCCCCAGTGCATGCTGGGAGCGGTATGAGCTCCGTTAGCCCCGCCTCTCGGCTGCCATGGATACGAGGAATGACGTGTAGCGCTCGCACTAGCTGCTCTGTGTGGGGGCGGGGCCTCCTCCGGAAGCCCCCTCAGGCTGGGCTCTAATTGGAGGGCTGGCGCGGCCCTAGGCAGGAGTTTCCGGGGTGGCTGGGGCGTTCTGGTTCCGGTTCCGGTTCCGGCCCCGGCCGGAAGCAGTGGGAGCGGGATGGCGGCGGGTCCGGGAGGAGGCGGCTGCGCGCGCCGCGGGCGGTGGGGTCGGGGCTGCCCCGTGCGTGGCCTCTTGTCCGGGGCGCTGCTGCTGCTGCTGGCGTCCGGGCTGCGGCGCGGGGCCGCCGAGCTCACCGACGGGAACAACGAGCACCTGAAGCGGGAGCACTCGCTGACCAAGCCCTACCAGGGTGAGGGGGCGCGGGGCGAGCGGGGCTGGGGACACCCCTCCGAGACGGGCCCTGCCCCGCCCTGGCCGCTTCTCCCCCCCGCTGGCCCCACGTTCCCAATGGGTCCCCCAGGCCTGTCCGGCTTAGCCTGCCCCCAGCACGGTCATTCTCTGCAGCTCCCAGAGCCCTCGCAGCCCTTCCCGTCCGCTTGGCTCGTGGTCTCAGCTGTGCCCCTTTCTCTGCTCTAGGGGTTGGTTCCACTTCAATGCCGCTCTGGGACTTCCAGGGGAGCACGATGCTCACCAGCCAGTATGTCCGCCTGACTCCTGATGAGCGCAGCAAAGAGGGCTCCATCTGGAACCGCGTGGTGAGTGCCGCCTGGTGATGGAGGAGATCCCATTTGGTTTGCTCGGGAGCTGGAGTTCCAAGCCCTGGTTCTGAAGCCCTGAATGAGGGTGAATACTGCAGCTTCTTGTGGGGGCTATAGCTGTTGTCCCTGAGAGGAAAGAGAGAGGGTGCAGTGGCTAAGAAGTTCTGTCTGTGGGAGTCCCCGTGGGTGGGGGAGGTGTCCATGGAATGCTGTCCATGGTACTGAGTGTGACTCCCTCTCTCTCAGCCCTGTTTCCTCAAGGACTGGGAGCTCCATGTCCACTTCAAGATCCATGGAGCAGGCAAGAAGAACCTGCACGGGGATGGCTTTGCCCTGTGGTACACCCGGGAGCGCCTCATGCCAGGTACATAGTAGGGGATGGTGCATGCACTCAGAGAAGGAGAGATCTCCCTCCCACTGTGGGGGCAAGGTGGGGCAAAGTTCCTGTCATTATGACTTCTACACTTCATCCTTTCAGTAACTGCCAGCAGCAGCAAATGTAACTAGTGTGCCCCATAGCACTGGGGTGCCCCCTTTTGAGCCCGCTTCTAGGGAGCAGGAGTGGGGGTTGCCAGTCCACTCTGCTGAGTATCTCTATCCAAAGTCAGAGAGACAAGGTGGGTGAGGCAATATCTTGTATTGGATCAACGTCTGTTGGTGAGAGACACAAGCTTTCAGGCTACACACAGCCCTTCTTCAGGTCTGGGAAACTAACTCCAAAGTAAAAAGCAACAGAGGGTCCTGTGGCACCTTTGAGACTAACAGAAGTACTGGGAGCATAAGCTTTCGTGGGTAAGAACCTCACTTCTTCAGATGCAAGAAGTGAGGTTCTTACCCACGAAAGCTCATGCTCCCAGTACTTCTGTTAGTCTCAAAGGTGCCACAGGACCCTCTGTTGCTTTTTACAGA
>NC_048305.1:549718-580758 GCF_013100865.1 Trachemys scripta elegans | reverse complement strand
GGGGGGAGGATTGGGGCAGGCGCCGAGGGGCAGGGACGGGTCTGGGGGGGGTGTTGGGGGAGCGGGGGGGGCAGGCTCTGGGGGGGGATTGGGACGGGGCAGGACGGGCTCTGGGGGGAGGATTGGGGCAGGCGCCGGGGGGGCAGGGACGGGTCGGGTCGGGGGGGTGTTGGGGGGGGGGATTGGGGCAGGAACGGGTTGGGGGAGCAGGATGGGACAGGCTCTGGGGGCAGGATGGGGTCTGTGGGGGTAGCAGGGACGGGGGTCTGGGGGAGCGAACGGGGTCTTTGGGCAGAGGAGCGGGATGAGGGCGACTGTGTGGGGGGCCGGGAGCGGTAGGAGGCAGCGCACACTGGGCCCGAGCCCTGACTCTCTCTCTCTTCCCCCACACCCCGGCCCCAGGTCCCGCCGGCTGCTGGCTCTCCTGCCGCGGAAATGCTCCGTCTTCCAGCTCTTCTTCGCGGCGCTGCTCCTGGGCTTTGCCTCACTGCTGTGGCTGCAGCTCAGTTGCTCAGGCGATGTGGCCCGTCAGGGCCGCGGGGCAGCGGCCCCCAGCCCCCTGAAGCCCTGCCCCCCGGAGTCCCGGGCCTCATGGGCTGAGGACCCGTCATGGGGCCCCCACCGCCTGGCGCTGCTGGTCCCCTTCCGGGAACGCTTCGAGGAGCTGTTGGCTTTTGTGCCCCACATGCATCGCTTCCTCAGCAGGAAGAAGATCCGCCACCACATCTTCGTGCTCAACCAGGTGGATCATTACAGGTATGGTCCTTTGCCACCCACAGAGCTAAGCTTTGCCCCAGGTGCCATCCCTGTGCTGCCAGGGCACTTTGGAGGCCCAAGGTACCAGGCTTGGAGCAGCCCCTTCCCCAGGGCATTCTTTGTGCTACGGAGGTTCTAGACTTGCTCTGTGACCCTGAGTAACTCACTTTGCACCCATGCCCCAGTTTTCTCAGCTATAAAATGGGAATCACACTCTCCTCCTCTCCTGGGATGGGGGAGTTTGACCTTCAGGGCTTAGTGAGGTCCATTTCTTTTCTCTTTGCTGGGCTGAGCATGTCGGGACTGGGGAGAGCTGGGCTGTGAGCAGCTGGAATTTCAGATACTCTGAGCCTGGAGGTGTCGTGTTGGGCTCAGTTTTGTAGACGGTGAGGGGCTATGAGAGTCTCTGTGTAAGAGTCTGTAGAAAGGTAAAGGGCTATTTTCCTTCTCCCTCCTCCTTTCCCAGGGCCGGACCTGAGCAGGAGAGGAAAATTTAACTATAGGCCACTAGACTTTCTTCCCGACTATGAACGCTGTGAGACTAGAGCTCTGAGAGCCAGGGGAAAGCTGCAAGACACAATATTTGCTAGTGTCCTCAGAACAGCCTTAATGCTCCCCCGTATGCCCACCCATCTGGGTTACCTCTTCCAAGAGCCCACTTTACCTGGATGGTGGTACCAGTGTTTAGCCCCTCCCTGCTGGCCACACCATGTTGGCCTTGCCAGGCCTCCAGGTGACCCTCCCAACATGCCAGCCCACCAATGCTTTGTCTCTTACATGTCATCTTCTTGCCGAACATCTGTCCAGCCTCCAGCCCACTTTCCCAAAGGGCTTCCCTTAGGACAGGCACTGTCAATGTTAGCCCCTTACTAGCCACAGTGGTCGGGTGCCACTGTTCCCCCTGCATGGGTGTGGTTTCAGTGTTGAGTTGCAGCACCTGGGTCCTGGGATCCCATCTGTGAAGCCAGGAGAGACTGCTGGTGCATAGGGTGGGCTGGGGAATGATGGAAATGTGACTAAGCCTGTCTGGAGGACGACTGCTGCTGCTGCGTCTACGGGAAGCCTGATGCTCCTGGTGCTGGGACAAGATTTTCCTGGTGTCTTGAGCAGGTTTAACAGAGCATCTCTGATCAACGTCGGCTTCCTGGAGAGTGGCAACGACACCGATTACATTGCCATGCACGACGTTGATCTCCTGCCCCGCAACGAGGAGCTGGACTACGGCTTCCCGGAGGCAGGGCCCTTCCATGTGGCATCGCCAGAGCTGCACCCGCTGTACCACTACAAAACGTATGTGGGCGGCATCCTCCTGCTCACCAAGCAGCACTACGAGATGGTAAGTCCCAGCACAGAGAGGGGTGAGGTCCTCGTCTGTTTGGGGGACGATTCCTTGTTCGTCACTTTTCTCCACCCTGGAAATGTGAAAGGGGCGACACGATGGGGAGGGAGCGACAGGGGTGCATCAGGAATGGGGGCTCATGGGCTGAGCTGGTTGGAGTCTGGCCTTGTGTCCCAGGGTCTAGCCATGGCTCTCCCCCATGGGGCGGCTCTCCATCTGCCTGGCTGCAGAGGTTACTCTGGGTGCATGCATCAGGCAGATGCTGAGGGAGGGGGACATCACAAGCTTCTACCCCTGTGACACACTCTCATTTCAGTGCAATGGGATGTCCAACCGCTTCTGGGGCTGGGGGCGAGAGGATGATGAGTTCTATCGCCGGATCAAAGGAGCTGGCCTCCAGGTAGGGATACTCTCCAGGCTCCTGGACAGAGAAAACACCGTTCCCAGGCATGGCCACCAGGATCTTTGCCAAGGCCTGGGAGAGGACAGCCTAGCTCCCTGCTGAGCCCAGGGGAGCGGGTGATGGGGTTCAGGAAGCTTTGGGACAGGGCACCTGGCTTCGGGCAGGGACTCCAGTGACTAATGCACGCTCCGCTCTCCCCCCAGCTTTTCCGCCCCTCGGGAATAAAGACTGGATACAAGACCTTCCAGCACCTGCACGACCCAGCCTGGAGGAAGCGAGACCAGAAGCGCATTGCTACCCAGAAGCAGGTGTGAGCTGCTCCCTTGGGGCGGGGCAGGGGCCCTGCTGCCCTCTGCACAGGAGGGGAGGGGTGAAGAGAAGGGGCTCCCAGGGAAATGGTGTCTCTCTGTGAGCTGCAGGCGGCTGCATGGGTCTGAGCCGGCCCAGCCTGTTGCTCTAGCCCTGTCCCTGCTGGCTCCGCCCTGTCCCCTGCTCTGGTCCCATCTCGGCTAGCTCTGCGCACTGTCCTTTCTGCTGCGTGGGAACTGAATGCCGTGTTGTCTTTCTCAGGAGCAGTTCAAGGTGGATCGGGAGGGGGGCCTGAACAATGTGAGGTATCGGATTGAGTCCCAGACGGCGCTGAGTGTGGCTGGAGCTCCCTGCACTGTCCTCAATATCCTGCTGGACTGTGATGCCAGCAAGACCCCCTGGTGCACGTTCAGCTGAGCAGCCTGCCATGCTGAGATGCCCAGGGACTGCAGCGGGGCCATTTGGAGCAGGGCAGGTTCGCTGCGGCAGCT
Organism: Trachemys scripta elegans; assembly: GCF_013100865.1. NCBI lineage: Eukaryota > Metazoa > Chordata > Testudines > Emydidae > Trachemys > Trachemys scripta. The sequence continues at coordinate 577,460 of NC_048305.1, read as the reverse complement.
GAGCGCGAGGGCTGGAGCATGGAGGCGACAGACTGGAAGAGGGCTGAGGAGCCAGCCCAGCTCCTCGGTCGGTGCAGCTGGAAGGGCAGAGCTGAGACCGAGACGCTGTGGCCCCCAGCACAGATGCCGCTCCCTCCTTGCGCTGGCCATGGCAGAGCCACCTCTGTGCTCGAAGGGGACAATAAAGACCCATCAGGACCATGTGATATCAATGCACTGAGCCTCGCCCTGCTTTCCATGCCAGTGCCCATCTGCCAGCCTTGGTCAGGCACCATTTCTGCTCCTCGCTCCCTTGCTCTCCTACTGCTCTGTGATTCCAAGAGGAAGCAGGGACGGAAGCCAGGCTGTGAGTGTCTGCAGGAGGCCAGTCACTCGGGAGGCTCACAAGAGAGGTTTGGTTGATGCAGTGGGGCCCAGAACCCCATTAACACGGGCTGGGATTTCAACAGAGAATGGGACGTATTGGCTACAATACTGCCCAGAACTTCCCATTCCCCTTCATGTGGCTTCTAGGTCCCGCTGCCCACCCCTGCTTTCTGTGGAGTAAGGTCATGTTTCTGTTGAACCCCAGCTCGTGAGCATGTCACTGCTCACCGGCTGCATCCGCCCAGAGCACCAGCAGTGCCAGTGCCACTTCCCACAGTACACACCATACCCCAGCCTTCTCCATGGGGCTTGAGTGAATATCTGATGCCTTGGCCTCTAGTGCCCCCTTCTCTCCTGGCCCTGCCCTCTCCCAGCTCTAGTTAGGAAATCCTGCACCGTGTTTCCCTGGAATGTAATGGCTGCTCATTTGCTGCAGTGGTGGCATTAAAGCCAGTGGAGCCATGGATGGTGTCCGTGCAAGAATCCAGCCCCAGGCTCCTCCCCAGCAGCCAGAGACGGAGCTTCCTGTACTGCAGGGGGCAAGGTTCTGAGACTCCCTACCCCAGGGAACAGCACAGGCCTGTGAATGTTTCTGGTTAGAGAAGGACCAGAGGGGTGTCTGTTTGTGTGTAATTAACCACAGGAACAACTGCCCCGGGGGACTCTCCACCGCTGACCATTTCTAAATCCCAACGGGCTGTTTTTCTAACCGCTCTGCTCCAGGAATGGTTTGGGGGGAGGTCTCTGCCTGTGCTGTACTGGAGCTCAGACTAGACAATCACTAAGGTCCCACCTGACCTTGGAATCTCTGAACTGAGCTTCCTTCCTGGACCGAGAGGCTGGCCACCCCCTCCAGCTGCGGCCAACAGCAGCTGCTCTGTAGGCTGGGTCATGCTAGCCCAAGGACCTGCTGCCCCATAACTGCTGGCTTATGCGCTGGTAGGGCCAGGACTGCTGGGCTCTGCTCCTGCAGCCTCAGTGCTGCAGAAGGTGGCTTCTTCTACTGGGTCTAAACCTCTCACCCCCAACCTGTTCTCATTGTTGTGAGATGGGGTGAGGAAGCAAATACAGCTCTTCCAGCCCGCAGGAGGGTTTCACTGCCCCCTGCAGCCATCAGGCCAGGCGTGACAGTGTCCTGCTGGGTGCATCACAGGATGCTGAATGCAACAGCAACCTTACAGCTGGAGGTCCCAGACCTGCTGTGGGGCCTGCTCACCCTCCTGCCAGGCTCTGCTTTGGTGGAAAAGTCCACTCGGCTCAGGGCCTGATATCCGCTCTTAGAGAAAGGCCATGTTCTGCTCAGAATGGGGGCTGCACATGGTGGGGGGCTGGGACTACAGGGCTTAGCTCAAGGGCCAGGCCCCCACAAGCTGGACTGGCCCCTGGTAATACCCCCTAAAGCAGGGACCTGCTGCCGTCCTGCAGTCCCCTGCAGGAGCATGAAGGTGAGAGCAGAGCAGCCCCAGGGAACAGGACGGCCCTGTCGCTTCATGGCAAACTCAAAAGGTTTTTTCTGCACATCTGAACTGGCACCGGGGGTAGTTGCGGGGGGGGGGGGGGGGCCTCCCGGGGGACGGGGCGGGTGGGGGAGGAGAGATCATGGGGCGAAGTGCTTAGCTCCACTCTGAGGAATGAATACCAATCATGGGGCAGATGATGGGACGAGCCTGTCTGGGTTGGACAGAGGGGAAAGTTCTGGGTTTTAAGGGCAGAGTTAAGGGCTCAGAGGATCGCCTCTAGCTCTGGTTGGGCAGAAAGCCTCCAAGTTCCTCTACTGCAGCTGCCTCCTGCCTAGGCCCCTGCCATCAGTGCTGGGGGCTAGGGGGACTGAGTGGTAGAGCTTTGGGCTGGGGAATCTCATGCACTATGGAATCACCAGTCTTGCCAGCACCTCCTGCTCCAAACGGTATGAATTTGTAAAGTTCCCAGGAGGGGGAACGGAGGGAAGCCACAGCACCTGGGTCAGGGCTTGAGTCTCAAGCCAAAGCATCTCAAGCAGATATGGCAGCCTCTGAGCAACTGTAGCTGGCTCCTCCAGGTGCAGCTGTGCTCGGAGGTGGTGCCCAGCGGCTTCGTGCAGGTAGGGTGGGAAAGGCTCGTCCTGAAGGTGTGCAGGGTTTGTGACCTCTGTGGGGAGCTGCCACCCTCCTCTGTGCTGCATAGGGGTGGGCTACTGGCCTGAGATGTCTCACGTGAGTCCTCCAATGACTCTGCGTTCCCCTCCTTCAGCAGCTGGGATTTCTTCTTGGGGTGCTGCTGCAGGGCAACCCACTGGTCAGGCCGGCTGGGGGAGGAAGCTGGGTACTTGGCTGCGACAGAGGGGGCCTTGTAGGCTACCTCTTTGGAGAAGTAGGTCCTTAGCCACAGCTCAGTGCACGGGGAGGGAGCCATCCCAGCAGGAGCTGCTGGAGAGGAGAGAACCCAGGGGTTACATTGGGCGTGTTCGAGAGGAGAGAGGGGAAGGAACTCGAGCTGGTCACTGGGTTTTGGAGCTGCATGTGCAGAAGCACTGGACGGAAGGAAAGGAAAGCCTGCAATAGGGCTGTGACCGTACCTGGAATGTTGCGCTCCTTTCCCTCTGTGTCATTGTACTGTGCCCATCACCGAGGTATCTGGGTACCACGTGACCAAAGACACCCATGACTAGAGGCAGCGCCAAGAAGAGCAGTAACTGGGAGTTGGGGGTGCTGGAGAGACCAATTCACAGCTGGATGTCCATCTTGGCACAGCAAGGGGGAGGGATGCAGGATAAATCTACACACCTTACAAGAGGGTGAACCCCTTGGGAGAAGAGGGATTAGTTATGTGGGTGCCTGGAACTGAGACAAGGAACAAAGGGTTGGAAATGAGTGAAGGAAAAGCCGCCCAGCAGTCCAGGAATGCAGCCATGGAGGTGCGACAGAAAGGGTAGGAACCCATTGCATGGACGGATCCCTGTACAGGTCTGAACATGCCCTGGATGGGTGCTCAGCATGACCCTCTAGGCAGTATAACACAGAGGGGACTTACTATGGCTTTCCCCTGAGGTCTGACGATCCCAGGAGCAAGTCATCTGTGGAGCCAAGTCCCAGGCTGCCTGATCCCACCGTCGTCCAGCTCACGCCTCCAGCCGTCAGGCTCTCCCAAAGCACTCAGGGCAGAAGGGGGGGACCACAGGCAGCATGGGGGCAGGAGTCTGGACTAGAGCCTCCCATAAGCCATGCAGTTCCCAAAGCCAAATTTCATCTCTGAGCGTGAGGGGGCTGGTGGCAGGCCAGAGAGGCGCTCGCCTGTGAAAAAATCGGGCAATGACCCAAATTCTGACCCTCTGCTGTTGGTTTTGGGACCTGTGGAGAATTAACTAATGTCTTGGGGCGTTCCCAGAGGGCCGGTGTCCACTGCCCCTCTTGTTCCCAGGGGCTGAACCCCTCTGTCTTGCTATGGGGGCTGTTGTTTGGCAGAGGGGGAGCTCCCGGTGCTGGCTGTGCTACATGTGGTGGGAGGACAAAGGTCTGCAGGCCTCTCATCAGCCCATCCTGGGATCCCCCAAGGAGCTGAGGGATCGAGGCTGGTTCTAGTGAAAAGGCCCTGCCTGGCAGTGCTAAAGGCCCGTCCTGAGGGCTGCTCCTACCGCTGCTACATCCAGGGGTCTCCCCATCGCCGGATCAGACAGCCACTGGGTCTCTCATTGTCTGGCTCGGGGCATAGCCAATCCCTGGCTCGGGGCTTACTGAACCGACAGGGAGGGTGAGACCCCACATCCACCGGGACCAGGCTGATCCCTTGTCCCCTCCCTGCCCCCGTGGAGCTACTCACCTCCAGTTGCATGTGCGGAGCCCACGGCAGTGCCCCTGGCCATCAGTGCTGATGGATCCGGTTCAATGGGCAGGCTGGAGGAGGAGGAGGAGGAGACCTCATCGTTGGTCTGCCCAGAGGGAACAAACAGGGTCAGCACAGCAGTCAGATGCCATGAGCTTTGGCTCCCTAGGCCTGTTCCTTGAGGAATGCTCTGAGCACTGCTGTGCCCCTGGCCTAAGCTTTCATGGCCACCATGCCCTTGTCCAACAGCTGTGTGCAGTCCTGGCAGGCTGGGCCCCTCTCACCTCCTGGCTCCATCATTTCAGTGCCCACTGCCAATCGTGCTGCTAAATTGCTTTCTCTGAGAAGCTCATGGGGCAGCCAGGGTCACCCTTGGGAGCCCTGTGGCATCCAGGATTGCAAGATGTGCCCTTAGTTGAGAGGGAGGCAGGGAGTTCTGTTCTTCTCCGCAGCCACTTGCCGGACTCCACAGGTCAAAGTCTCCAGGGACACGTTCCAGGATACAATGCCTATTGCTCCTGTCCCCCAGGCTGAGATCCTGCCCCCCGACACTGAGCTGGGCAATTTAGCACCCCAAAGAGCCCACCTGCTACCTCCAGGGTAAGCAACATGCCGCTAACAACAGCCACGCTCAGAGGCCCAAGATAAGAGAAGTGAAACGCCTGGCTGGCCAGAGAGACGCCACGTACCGTATACAAGGAAGGTGATTGGGACTCAGGATAAACCTTGTTTCTTCGGCCCTTCATGCTGCTGTGGAGCTTAGTGAAGAGGGACCGTGGTCCTTGGATGCTGAATGCCTTTTTGCTGCCAGGAGACAGGATCTGCATGAACTGGAGGTCGAGCTGCAGCTGCCCTCGCACCTTGTCAGGTCTGCCACGCCTGGATTGCAGCCTGAACCATCTGCGCCAGACAACGCCATGAACCATGAGGAAGCTGCTCGAGCCTTCACTGCTCTATTTGTCCCAAACTCACAGGGCTCAGCCCACTAAGGACTGGGGGTAAAGGGAGCTAAATGTTGTGCTGAGTCCTGCTCTTAGAAGTTATATCTTGTGGCTAAACCTCACTGCCCCGGGGAAAAGCCCCCTGGCCCTGTCTCGTCCTCTGCACGCAGGCTCCCCAGTCACGTGCAGAGGAATTTGTGCCTTCCAAGTCCCTTGCCTGGTGGGCTGTTTACTTCTGAGCCAGCCTGGGTTCCTCCCTTTTCAGCAATCGGGCCGGGAAAGCCCATCCTGTGTGGTGCAGTGGCTCTGCTCTCACCCACCCCCAGTTCTGGTCTCTAGCTCTCTGAGCCACTTTCTTCTGCCCTCTCCTTTCCCACCAGCCCTTCTCCCTTCCCCTGGTCACAGGCTTTCCGCACCCGAGCTGAGACAGCGCTTTCTAGGGGTCTTTTACCAGCTAGTCGGAAAGGCCCACACCCACCGCACACCTGGCCAGGTGCATTTATGGGGAGCTTCGGCTTCCTCTGGATCAGTCCTTGGACCCTGCCAGAGAGGGGAGTCCAACCCCCCACCATTCCGCTGTATGTTGGCACCAGAGAGCCCAACCCCACCAGGTAAAGCTCCCCGTAGAGCTGCTCTGGGGCACCCCACACAGACCCCAGGAGAGGTGACTGAGCCCTGGTAATGTGTCTGGCTCATAGGTCAACCACAGAAGGGCAAGAGGTAAATGGTTCCCTGGGACACCTCCATTCCCTGGCCCCGGGTCTCAGCCCCATGGATGGGGCGGGGGTGGCTGCAACACTCACTCATTCCTTCTCCTTGCCTTGTTGCAGAACAGCTGTGTCAGGGGAAGGCAGAGCCGGCCCAGGAATTGGTCGGGGCGATGGAGACAGTGGTGCATGGCAGTGAGGACGAGACTGAGCTCCTCTGCATCCTCCAGCCTGCTGGGCAGCTGGAGTGTGCACTCCTCCCTCCACTCGGGGGTCAGGCTGTGGGGCACCACTGACGTCATGTATTTCTGCTTTTGCAGCTGAATGACCACGTAGGGGCTGCTGGAGCCAGCACCCCCTTTGGCCCGCAGTGACCGAGCCCTCAGGACGGTCACACGAAGGTGAGTCGGATGCCACTCCTCCGACTCGGCCACCCTGCAAGACACGAGCCCATGTCAGTCCCCGGTGGCCCCGCGCCCACTACGGGCTGAGAATCCCCATGAACCACCAGGGATGTGGGGGGGACTGTCCCCACAGCCTCTGCCCATGTCCCCAATGCAGACAAACTGGAGACTGGTGTCAGGAGGTGGCGGAGGGCAAGACCCTGGTTCGGGATGGGGGGGCAGGGGGGTGGGCCAAGCTGCCCTGGAGGCGTGGTGGGGGGCTAGTCACTGAGGGGGAGAGGCTACTTGCTTGGAGGATGGGAGGTGGGGGGTAGATTGACCTGGAGGGGTAGGGCGGCCCGGGGGGAGGGGCTAGTCCCGGGGGGGGCTCTTTACCCCGGGCGGGGGCTCTGGGCTCCGTGCTCCGCCTCCATAGGGGCTCCCTGGCCCGCCCACGTGGCACCGGCCCGCCCCATGCTAACGTCACAGAGCGGCGGGAGGATCCTGGGCCCGGAGCCCCCCAGGGGGCGGGGCCAAATCGGGCCATTAGCCCCGCCCACGGACCTCCTGAGCCTGTGCGAGGCCTGCCCAGGGGGGCGGGGAAGAGAGCCGGTGAGGGGCGGGGCTCGGGGGCGGGGCAGAGCCCAAGGGGCGGGGCAGAACCCAGGGGGCGGGGCCCGGGGGGGCGGGGCAGAGCCCAGGGGGCGGGGCGATCTCGGAGCCGTGGCCCGCAGGGGCTGGCCTGGCACCGAGCTCGGGGGAACAGCAGGGTCCGGTGTGTGGGGGTGTGACTCCCCTGCTGCCCCTCGGGTCCCATCCCCGGCTCGGGCTCCTCCTGGCCGTCAATGGCCCAGGGCCGGACTCTGGCTGCAGGGAAGGCCCAGAGGGGGGCAGGCGATGGCTGGGGTCGGGTCTGTTGGGCAGAGGACCCGGAGCCGGGCAGAGCTCTTCCCGGGTGTGGGGAAGGCCCTCGGGGGCCCCCGAATACGAGGTGGGACAGACAGTTTAGCATAAGTAGCTAACACACATTTCAAGGGACCCTTCAAGGTGAAGTGTTAACAGTCACCTGGGGGAAAGCAGCGGGCGAGTCGTTGGCGGGTCACAGATTCAGGGCCGGCTCCAGGCACCAGCTCTGCAAGCAGGTGCTTGGGGCGGCCAAGGGGAAGGGGCGGCACATCAGGCTTTTCGGCGACTGGTCCCTCGGTCCCTCTTGGAGGGAAGGACCTGCCGCCGAAGTGCCACCGAAGAAGAAAGCGCCGCGGTGGAGCTGCTGCCAAATTGCTGCCGATCGCGATCATGGCTTTTTTTTTTCCGCCACTTGGGGCAGCAAAAACCCTGGAGCCCGCCCTGCACAGACTGTTGTAAGAAGCCATAAATCCAGTGTCTCTGTTCGGTCCATGAGTTTTAGTATCTAGCAAAATTCTCAATTTAAGCTCCCAGGCTTGTCTTTTGAAGGTATTGTGCAGGTTTCCTTAGAGGACGAGGACTGAGAGGTCAGACGTGGAGTGATCGCTTTGTGAAATGTGTTCACCCACAGGTGATGGGGTGTTTGTCATCATTTTCCTGTGTGAGGTACACAGACAGCACAGTGATTGTCTAGTTGCACCCTCATAGTTGCTATTGGGTCATGTAGGGCACTGGCTGAGGTACACCACATATTGTGATAGGCATATGTAGGACCCCTGGATCTTGAGTTGGGGGGGTGTGTGGCTCATCCTAGCAGTGGAGATATGTCTGCAGGTTTTGCGTCTGTTGCATGGAAGGGTTTGGTGCTGTGTTGGGGTGTCCTGGTCTGTGGGCAGCTTGCTTCTGATGATGATCTTGGGAAGTTGTTTGAAGGCCAGAAAAGGGGTTTTGGGAAAGGTTTCTTTTGGGATGGGGTCCCCATTGAGTGGGGGGTGCAGTTATTTGATATCCCATGTGGGTTCCATGTGGGGTGGTAGGTGAAAACTCGGGGTGTGCAGTCGGAGGCGGTTTTAATTCTGTATTGAAGCAGGTTTTCTCCGGGTATTTGGGAGGCTCATTCCATGGGGCGCAGGCAGAATCCTCTGCTGATTGGAACCCTACCATGAGGAGCTCTTATGCCTCAGCCCAGCCCTGGGCAGAAGAAGGAAGAGATGGACTGAGCCAGGGACAGGGAGACAGGCCCATACAGCTCCCCTTTGCCTGGGGAAAACTCCTGTTTGACTACAGGAGGGCAGGAGTCAGTTTGCAGCATTCCTTAGCAAATCCGTGGCTATTGCACGAGCTCAGGTTTCCCCCAGAGGGAGCTGAGGGGCCAATTAAATGTGCTGTAAGAGCTTCAGGGACCAGCCAGGTGAAGTCCTGGCAGCTAGAGATGGGCTGACTGCGATGTTCTGCCGCATATTCTGCGCTGTCCTCAGCCTGGCCCTTGCCACCATCTGGGCTGAGTCCTTAAGGAGCAGGGTGCCCCCTGTCGTGCCCGCAAGCCGTGCTCACCCTGCTGCCTAAAAAGGGGAAACTGAGCTAATTAACTGGCACCCAGTTTCGCTCCTCAGCATGGACTACAAGGTCATAGTGAAAGCCATCTCACAGATCCACCCCAGCCACTCTTACACCACCCCGAGCCAGACCGTCTTCAATAACCTCCAAGAGAAGAGACCTAAAGGACCTGTAGCAGCAGGTCCCAAGTACGACTAGCTCCTTCTACCTGGGTCCCCAAAACCTGCTGAGGCAGTGGGGCTGATGGCATTACCACTTGCTCCAGTACATACCCCTCCATCCCGGCCCGGCAAGCTGAGGGATACCAAGTGGGCGTATGACTAATGCCCATTCTGTGCACACATGGGTCTCTAGACTGTACTGCCAGGGGAATGTAACCTACCGTGAGACTTTACTATTATTGCTCCTACAACACCCCAAACTGGGGCTGCTTGTCACATAACGAGGCAGATCCATGTCCCAAGGGATCACAATTGAAATAGACACCCCACTGATAAAGGCAGGGAGGGGAAGAGATGGCCTTTGGGCCAGAAGATGCATTGGACAGACTGCCCTGCTTTCCAGACTGCCGTGCTACTGAGGTGTCTGCACAAGGTGTAATCAGCACGGGGGTGTGGGAGCACGTGTGTTTGTGAGCACTACCTAGTGCAGCTTTAAATTGTGTAAAGGCTCTTGTGCAAACTGGGTCTCTCAACATGTTATGGCATCAACCCCAGAAAACTATAGTCACACAGAGAGCCAAGACAGAGAGGAGGGAGGGAAGACACATTTTACTGAGAAGATTTTAAAATAGATGGGGAGCTGTTGAGGCAAATTATGTGCACACGGTTGCAAGTGAGTTTGTGTTAAGAGGTTTACAGGCCATTTCAGGTCTGCAGAATCAGCAGGATGTAAGAACACTTTGGCCAGACCTCCTTCCACCCCAGATCCATCCCTCCCTCTTTTGGCTCTTCCAGCCTCAGATGCTTCCTGCACTGGGGAAGGGGGCATGCTGTAGAGCTTGGTGGCAGGGCAGCTCAGAGCCTATGGGACTAGGTTTCAGAGTAGCAGCCATGTTAGTCTGTATCTGCAAAAAGAACAGGAGTACTTGTGGCACTAAATTTGTTAGTCTCTAAGGTACCACAAGTACTCCTGTTCTTTTTATGGGACTAGGGTATTCCTCAGGGAAGCTCAGGCCTTCGTTTTGCCCCTTGCAGGCAATGCTGATGTGCCCCTCCCTGGTGCCTAATTGAGCATTAGCAACCCCAACCATTTCAAAAGCGAGTCAAGCCCCAGTAAATCGGGCTCTTGGCTTCGCAACGATGAGCTGCTCAGAACCGGTAGCCAGTCTCTTCCCGGAGGCGTGCGTGTGTTGCATAGTGCGTGTAATTACTGAATTAGAAGGTGCTGGTGCTTTGCTTGGGTCCTTGTTTTGGATTGCGCTCGGCTGGTGCTTGCATCCTTGTCTCTGCTGCAACCAACATCACGCCCCAGGATCCCGACTCCCTGAGCTGGTGACAGCTGGGGAGGGGACGCGAAGGAACAAAACCAGGCCTGGCTGGGAGTGAGCGAGTCTGATTCAGAGGCCTTGATTGTGTCACATCTCATGACTAAAGCAGGCAGGGGTGGCAAGGAGAGAGATCATTCCTGTGCTGTGCTCTGTGTAGCTGACACCGGGAGCAGAAGAGGCTCCCTGGGATTCCCTTTGAAACACCTCAGCTGCCTTCCCCTGAGCTGGTGAAACCCAGCGAGCCAGGCTGGCTGCACGCTGAAGAATGTTTAGCAAAAAGCCCTTGTGCTGCCCCACTCCCACCCCCTACCCCACCCCCGTCCAGCACAGCACAATCAGGGCGCTGCATGCAGCCTCCTCTCAGGCAAGGCCAGATTCTAAAATTACTGCTGCTGATTAAAGGGCTGTCACTGATCTCGCCCACATATTCTCAGCACTCAAGACTTCCATGGAGAAGTGAGAGAGGTGCCACTTAGTCTGGTGTTGACAACATGGTCTTTATAAACAGAGCAAAGGGCCTGGAGGGAGCCTCTGCGGTTCCATTACCACGAGACCCTATCATTGCAGCTCAGTAACGCGTGAACAGGAATGCTAGGTGTGCATGGCTGGAAAATCTGGATGCTTCATACAATCAGATGTTTCATCCCTGGCCAGTTCTGTTTCCTGTCATCAACTTCAATGGGTTTCACAATGCGAATCCCGATGATACATGTCCAGGGCCGAGCCCCAGGGCTGGGGAGCGAACAAGTCCTGGCAGCACTGAACTCCTCACGTACACCTTCTGCGGAGAGCCAGGGCCTGTCACCATGCTCCACCAGGGCCAAGCACACATGCAGGTGGCTCATATTGCAGCAAGGTGAGCCGGGCTCTCCCCACAGTGCTGTGTGCTCTTTGAGTTTCCTAACGGTGGGATGGGGCACTTGCTGATTACTGAAGCAGATCACAGTTTCCTGCTCGTGAGGTCCCTTCCCCGTTTAAGCTGCAGATTTTGTTCTTTAGGGAGTGGGTTGTGAGGCCAAGCATCATTTCACCTTGGAACGGACTGTGACCCTCAGGGACATGGGCTCCCTGCTGCTATGGCTGTAATAAAGGACACAGAGGTGCAAGGACACACACTGCCCACGAGTGGATGTGGTGACACTGCCCCTGTAAACAGCTGGAGGCATGGCTTGAAGCAGCCTGCAGTGCATGTGTCCCTGCCTAGCTCTGCCTGTACCCTGGCAACCTTCTGTGGGGACAGGTCTTGTTCATGGCAGAAATTCCAGCACCCGTAGGGGATGGGAGCAGCTTTGTCTAACTCCTCCAGTAATAGTACTTGCCCTCTACGCATCTCTAGCACCTGCCGGCCAAGGGTTCCAAGCACATTGGGAATGTCTATTCGTAAAGCTTCATAATCACCCTGCCCCGGAGGGAAGGACCGTTATCACCTTTGTGCAAAGGGGGAAACTGAGGCATGGAGAGGGGATGAGATTTGCACAGTCGTGGTGAGGCAGAGATGGGCACAGAACCCCCTGTAGATACCATCTTTCTGGGAATAGCAGCATCATGGAGGGATGGATCAGATGTTTGTAAGGGGGTGTTCTGGGTGACTTGTTCCAGGATTCCAGCTGGAGCCCTACTCTTTAGGTTGTCTTGAGTCCTGGTGCTGTTTGTGAAACGAGGGGCCTACATGTGTAAAGGGCAATAATCGAAACAGGCCCTGTCAGCCCGCTGGAACCACACCACCCATTCCAGAGGCCCCCCGTGCCAGAGCCCAGTGTTCTGGTGCAGGGTGTGAGCACGGGGCTGGCAGAGAGGCCAAGGGGGCACTGAGACTGAATACTTGGCAGGGGCTCATAGCATGGAGCAGCTGTGGATGCAGCCAGTACCTGGTGGGCTGCCTCTGCTCCCAGCCAAGCCCACCCTGACCCAGCACCTTTGCGCCAACAGCAGCAGTGCCTGTATTTCTAGCTGCCTTGGATGTGCGGGAGCAGCTGGAAAGAGGGAGCGGGTACAGATCCTGGCAAGGACGGGTTAGGCAGGCGAGGGTTGCCCCCCCCCAGGGTCTCCAGTGACTGACGGAGTTAAAGGTTAACCGGCATTGCAAGGTTGGGCTGCAGGAGCTGAGCAGGGCTCTGTGGATCAGAACCTCCATGTGCCCCCCGGGGCGGTGCTAACGGTGGGGGGGCGCTAAACGGGAATATCCCCCCCCCAATAATGAAAAGCGACTATAGGGGCCCCCGGAGCTGCTGGGGCTCTCAGCACTTGATTAATCTGCTCCTGCCTGCAGGGGGGTCCAGCTGCCGGCCCCTCTCAAACCGCGGCCAGCAGCGGCCCCGTGGCTGGCTGGCGGGGCGGGGCGGGGCGGGCATCGCAGGGTCCCGCCCCCGGGCTGCGATCCAGGCCGGGCTTTGCCGCTCCGGGCTGGGTTCCCAGAGCCGCCGCGATGCGGCTGCGGGCGGGAGCGGCGTCCGGGCCGGGTTTTGCCTCTGCCCCGGCCGAGCTACAGCAGCCGCGCGGAGCCCGCGCCGCGAGCCCGGTGAGTCCCGGGGCCGCCCGCGCGGGGCACGTGTCCGCCGCGCCTGGCCCGACCCGGCGCCTGGCCCGGGCCCCCGTGCTCCGGGCCCCGCATCCGGCTGGGGGCTGGCCCGGCCCGGCCCGGCTCTGCGCGGGGTCAGGCCGGCAGGACACGGGCTTTGTTCGGGGTGCCCGATCCCGGCCCGGCCGGGGCGTGGGTGGGGCTGGGCCGGGCCGGGCCGGGCCGAGCCGGGTGGGAGCGCGGAGCAGTGGGTCGGGCTGCAGAGGAGCCGTGGCGGGGCTGGAACAGCTGCCGAGCGGCGGGTGGGGGGAGCCCGGGGCGGGCGGCAGCGAGGCCCCGCTGCGGAGCGCTCGAAGGCCGGGGTCTCTCACTCGCCTACCCGGGCGCTGGGTGTCTCGGGGCTGGTCTGGGTCGGCCCCGTGTTCCTGGGTTCCCGGGCCGGGGGCGCGGGGCTCCTGGGGTCTGCCCTGCACCCAGCGATTCCTGGGGAGCCGGGCTGGACCAGGGCGGGTACTGGAGAAAGGCCGTTTCTCGGTCACTATTGCTGGTGCCCGGGACAGGGGGGCGCCCCTGCCAGGCAGCCGCCCACCTCCCTGCCAAGCGTGTCTGCTCTGCTGGAGGGGACCCATCCCCGGCAAAACGGTGCTGTTGGTTTGAGATCGGATTCAGGATTCCTTAACCGGGGTCCCAGGTGCCTGAACTGCGGCCCCCAGGGCCGCCACCTGGCTCCGAGCTCTGCATGCCCGAGCCCCGGGCTGCAAACCCCCCACTGCTGCCTGGGCTGGTCTGTTCAGGTCAGGTTCCCTGCGGCCTCCGCACTGTGATAGCCGAGAGCGTAAGACTTAAATGTTTAAAACAGGTTATTTCCTCTCTGGACACATGGAAGATCCTGCAAATGGGGGTGAACAGGGGAAACCGGTGAACTGACTGTACCAGGTGCTGTCAGACACTCCGAGAACACAACAGGAATGTTTCCTTCTCCAGCTCCTGTGTTCTGAGCTGTTCCTGGCGGCAATAGGACATGAACAGTGTTCAGACAAGAGCGTGGCTCTGGAGCGAACGGTGACCTCCTTCAGCAAGAATATGTCTGTGTTTCAGCAGGATTGCTGTCTCAGACATACCCGCCTGGCCTGTGGGACACCAGCCCATTCTGCCCCACTCTGACCTCCGCTCCTCAGCCTCTTTGCCTGGGCACCTGACGCTGGATGCTCAGGGTTTGTGGTGTGGGTTAGTGGACTTGGGCTCTTGGCTTATATAGCATGTGTTGGGCTTTACTAGGGTTTTATGCTTGAAACCCCCCCCCATCCCCGCAGGTGTGTTCCTCGTTCTGCGCGCTGCTGGTCATTTTAGAGCTAAGGTGATCTGCGGTCCCCATCAGCCTAATGTTGTCTCCCCGTCACCGTTGTGAAGTGGTGTGTCTATAGAACTCGGGTTACAGAACCTGCTAGTGGGTGTCTGACAGCAAGGCCTTGGCAAGAGGAGGGATGCAGGGTAGCGGCGGGAGTCGTCCTCGGGACGTGTGGTATGAGTATGGGTGGCTGAATGCCCTGTCCGGAGCTCGAACAGTTCCTAGGCTGGGCTGTGCTTTGGGACTCCCTGTGGGATAGCAGCTGGGGTACTGTGGAGGTGCTCAGGTGGTGTTCCCAAGCTGTGGTGTTCACCTTCCCTGGGGATTTCACAACCTACAGGATCTGGCAGAAGAAGCCAGGAAAAGCCTGCCATTTTCATGGTCTGGCGCTTCTGCCTCCGCTTGCCACAGGCATCTTGTGGCTGCCCAGGGAAGTGCTCATCTTCACTTAGGGGTTGATGATGTTTGGGGGTTCCTGGTTCTTCCCGTTGGAGTAAGAAGGGATGGGCGGCCCCGCGCTGAGTATCACTGCTGTCACTGCTCGGCACCTGGGGGTGGTAAATAGCACCTGGCTCTTGGGGAGCTTGCCAGGGGCAGGGAGGTGGAGCAGCAATTGTCTGGTGCAGGAGTTCTCAAACTGCACTGCACTGAGACCCCTTCTGACAACAAAAATTACTGCATGACCCCAGAAGAGGGGACTGAAGCCTGAGCTTGCCTGAACTCCGCTGCTGCTGGTGGGAAGCCAAAGCAGAAGCCCAAGGGCTTCAGTCTTAGGCTGGGGGCCTGTAATCTGAGGCCCTTGGGCTATGGCCCTGGGTGGTGGGGCTTTGGCTTTGGTCCTGGGCCCCAGTAAGTCTAAGCCAGCCCTGGCAACCCCATTAAAACGGGGTCGCAACCCACAGTTTGAGAACCACTGGTCTAGTGTTTCCAACCAGTGCTGAGATTCTTGTCAGGTTTTGGAGAATAACCCCCAGCCTCCCTGTCTGGGACAGACTCCCTGGGGCTGCTGGATTCTTGCTGTTCATTGTGGTCAAGGGCATGGGGAAGAAGCCTGGCAAAGCCAGTCTCTAGGAGCCAACAAAGCCCATTTCCCTGGGGTCTGCAGGACTCAGGGGATTGGGCCATTTCCTGCCAGGTTGCTGGCATGAATGCAGCCCAGACTGCAGGCTTGGTGGCCTGTGTGAAGAGCTGGGGGAGGGGGTGTCAGGCTAGTCCCCTAAGCCCTGAAAGCTGAATCTAATTTTCAAAAACTCCATCTTAAGTGTGGGTTGCAGAGCCTGCCCCTGTGGGTAGCCACTGCTTGAGCCCTGCTCTGGGCTCTTCGCTGGCCAGCTCGAAATCCCAGGCTACACTGTACTGGCAGCATCTTCCCAGCTCGAACGTTCCCTGTGCAGATGCCACCGGGCTGAAGTGTTCCAGCTGTGTGGCCATGGGATGGGGCTGGTTTCTCATCCTGCCTCAACGTCTCCCACCCCACTCCCATGCTGCTCCAGGGCAGCTTGTGTAATCACATGGCTGGTCTCCATTTGTCCCTGCCCCCCAAGCACAGCACTGCTGGGTGGATGGCACCTTCCCTTGGAATGCAGCCCCAGCCCCTCTGTGAGTCGTGCTGTGGCCGTGGCCCTGGGGAGGTGTCTATGGTTTAAGTCCACCCAGGGTCTCTCCCACAGTCCCGGTGCCTGTCCCTTTTGTTACTGAAGACACAGGCTGTGCCGATGCCGGCCTCTCCAAAGCCAGGGCAGGGTACCAGGGCCCTGCCTGCTCCTGATGAAGTCGTGGCCAAGCTCCCATTGAATCCGGCCCGCAAGCTCTGCTGCACTGCACGAGCTCTTCCCCAGGCTTGCGTTTCGGAATGCGTGTGACCCGCCCGGTCCGGAAGGGCCCTTCCAGCCCAGCGGGATTGGAGCCCGGCAGGTGCCAGAGGCTGATTTGAAAGGAACTTCCAGACCAATCGGGATACAGGCCCAGGTCCTGGCAAGACTCTGTGGACTCCAGAGGGGCTGGGGCATGTCCCATTGGCACCTGGAGGGAGCTGATATCCTTGCTTTGTGGCTGCCAGGGCAGTGCTTTGATTGCTGTGCAGTGTCGTGTGCAATGGATCAGCTGCCACCCAAGGAAGGGGCTGGGGAGTCACTCACTGAGCATTCCCTGTTCCCAGGGGCTCCTGGACCAGGTGAGAACGTTCCTCACGTCTGTGTGTCATGGATACCTTCAGGCTGCTCCCAATCTGTCTGCGCAGCAGGGGCTGGGAGTTAGCCAGGCCTCCTGTGGCTGTGGTCGCTGCAGTGTTAAGCAGGTCCGGTGTGGCTCACCTCCCAGGAACAGCCAGGTGCTTTGGGGACCAAAGTAGGTGTCTCAGTAACAGGGATGTTCTCCCCTGGCAGTAAGTGCTGACCCCACTGCCCCAGTGTGACGTTAGGGGGTGATGTGCTGCTGCAGTGCTCTACCAGGGGTGATGTCAAATGGCACCACGCTGCGGGATTGAGCGAAGCCATGAAGGAGGCTTTTACAAAGAGACGCTCAGTCTCGATTTAGAGCCTCCAATGATGGAGAATTAACCCTGCAAGCTGCACCAATGGTTAATTCCCCTCCCTGTAAAAAGCTTGTGCCCCGTGTTCAGTCTGAAGTGTTTTATTCCTGTGTGACAGCATGTGGGGTTATCCTAGGGCCCAAGGAGGGTGTCTGTGTCCCGGCTGGGGCTGAGAGTTGCTTTCCAGTGCAACACACCTGGAATCCAGCTCAGGTCCCGTCCCCTCCATGGGGGTGTATACAGGGTTGTTCTGGGGTGGGCCACCTCACTGACGTGGCTCAGCCAGAGAGACTGCTGCAGAAGAGAGCAAGGGGCCAGTGGGCCGAGAGGCCTGGAACTGCATGGTGCCCGCCCCTGCCATGTGCCCCTCAGGCAGCCAAAAAGCCCCTTCTAAGAAGAAGCAGGGGAGGAGGCAGTGGGATGGCACCTGGGCACCACTTGCCTTGGTCTGCCAGAGCTGTGCACTCGAAGGGAGACGCCCACTGGGCACAGGTGTCAGTGGCATCTCAGGTACAGGGAGGAGATTGGGCCCAGGAGCTCCTGCAAGCTGAGCTGCTCCGTGGACCATCCCTGCTCCACAGAGGCAGTTCACTCCTTGGGGTGCTTGTGTGGGTCTTGGGGGGGAGTCGGCTGTGGGGTCTGGTCCCAGCAGCTTTTTCATGGCGTGGGGCCTGCTGCTGGAGACTCTGGTGCTTGAGGTGCAGGGAGCCCTGCCCAGCCTCTGAGGAGCGAGAGCCCTTGCAGACCCTTCTGAGCTCCCAGAAGCATCCAGGGTGGCCCAGCTCCCCTGAGGAGCGTGGATCCCTCCTCCCCAGGTTGGAAGCCAAATGCAGGTGGCTTGTGGGAGCAGATGCTGGGTTCCCTAGGAGGGAGATGACCTTGCAGGGCAGGAGCTGTCAGACAGGTTTGTGCGTGACAGTGATTAAAGGGGAGTTGTTTGTTTACACAGTGCCTGGTGCAGAGAGCTGGGGCGTTACACCTGAGCTGGGAGCTCCCTTGGGCCAGGGCAGTGCCTGACCCAGGGCCCCCAGCAGGGATCTGTCTGGCACTGGCAGTGCTGGGCTTGGAGCAGGCTGAGACCCCTTCCTCCTGTCCCCCAAGCTGCAGTGGTGATGCGACTTGTAACAGGTTCCCAGCTATGGGCCTTGGACAGCTTCACCTCCCCACCCCCATACTTGGCTGTCCTGTTCTCACTGGGGCTCTGAAGGGAAGTTTCCCCCCACCCCCCCGGACACTCGGGTATCCAGGGCTGAGTGTTCGAGGACAAGTGGGTGAGAGTCATGGCACAAGCTGCGCTTTCCCGACACAGGCAGTACTGCCGCATGGGCAGACTGGCAGCCGTGCTGTTCCCGTGCTTAGCCTGTTCATTTTTGGCTGTCATGACGTTATTCCAGGGCTGGTTGGTCTTTGCTGGGCAAGTCATTTAACTGCTTTGTCTCACTTTCCCCATCTGTAAAATGGGGCCTCTAGCGAACTCTGCCCCCGCTGGCTCTGCCGTCTTTGGCTGCCTGTCCCGGCGAAGAGCAGAGGGAAGGTGTTGGAGGCAGGGCACAGAGAGCAAGCCCCTGGAGACTGCCTTTGCCAGTGGAAATGCCACTGCCGATTTGGGTGCCCGAGGCAAAGCGTGAGCCTGCAGTAAGTGGGCAGCGGCCTTCGGGGGCATTGGGGTGAGGTCCGCAGTCCAGGGCAGGTGGAAATGCTGCTCAGAGCAAGGAGCTCTCCCAGCCGGGACCTCGTGGGCATCTTGCTGGTTCTCAGGCTGGGCTGGGTTCTCTGTGCTCCCTCCTGGTGCGGCAGCAGGCCCCAGAGCTGGCTGGTCTCGCTGTACCCGCTGCTGCCAGGGTTGATGGGCAGGGAGCAGGCAGCTGCTCCCTTGGCGCTGAGTAGAGCATGTTGGGAATGATGCCGGGGTTGGTAGCCCTATGCACTGAGGGGGAGGCCTGACCACTGCCCTGGGTAGCACTGGGGAGGGAGGGGCTGTTCCTGTCCCCTGTGCTTCATGGGAAGGGCAAGGGGCTTGTTAGTTGCTAAGCAGCGTTGTCAGTTTCCTCCTGGGCTTCCTCCCAGCAGGGCCCGGAGTGTGCAGCCTAGAACCTGCTAAGGAAACTGCCACTTCCTACCTCACGTCCTTCCTGTTCCTGTCTCCCCCGCTGGTGCCATCTGGCCTGTGCCCCGCAGCCCCCATGCCACAGCATCTGCTTCCGTTCGCTGCCTGGAATGGAGCATCTCAGCCCTTCCCCTCCTCAGGGCTGGGGCCGGGACACTGGCTTCAACCTCTGCTGCTGTCTGGAGGAGCTGGACGCCTCGCCCCTGTGCCCCTCCTCGAGGGGATGGAGTGGGGAGGGGGGGACAGGGAGCCCAGGCCATGGGGCCTTGGGTACGTGCAGGCCTGGGCTGCCAGTTGCCTTGCTTCTCTTGGTGCAGCTGGTCAGGCCCAGAAGGTTGAGGTAGGGCAGGAACCCTGTTCTGAGCCCCTGGGACTTGGCAAGAGTTTGTCCATTGAGTGCAGTGGGGTCAGGACCAGGTCCCAATGGAAGAAGTTTCTGGCACATGCGGGGAGCTTCTGCCCAGCCAGACTTTCCATCCCAGCTGCAGCAGTGCCCTGGCGCCTGAGGGACTGTCTGGTGGCACCTTGTATCCGCCGCCTGGGGGCTCTGGCATTGCGCCGTCGCTAGGGCAGCACTTGGCACGTTCAGTGGCCCAGCCTCCAGCAAAGGGCCATGTCTCCCCCGCAGGGATTCCCCTGGTATCTTGCACTCGCACCTCAAGGCTGAAAGCTGCTGGGCTTTCCCCCAGCTCCTGAGCTGGGCTCTGGGCCTTCCTCTGAAGGGAAAGGAGCTGCACCAAGGGGGAGGGGAGGCGCTGGCCTGGCAGCCCTGGGGGAGCCAGTCATGCCCACAGTGGGTGCAGCTCAGACAGGGACACTGCTCCCTCCTTGGGAGCCAGGGGGTAGCAGCCTCTGTAGCCCAGCCAGCCCTTAGCCCCTCTGCTGTGGCTGCCAACAGGGAGCTAAGTTGGATGCTGGATTTTGTGCTACTGAGACCCCAGTTTGCCGGCCTCAGAACAGCCATGGAGGGGTGTCGTCTGCCTGCCTGGTCTGGATCCCCCACACTCCTCTTGTCTGCTCTCCCCTGAGCCGGCCTGAGGAGCCCCCCCCAACGTAGTGCTGTGGCCAGGGTCTGCAAAGGCTCCTGGGAGGGTGGGTGGCTGGGTGTAAAGACCATGCTGCCGGCCCAGGGTCCCGTCTGAGCTGGGAGGAGGCAGCCACAGCCGTGTGGGGACCAATTGTCCAGGAATCAGCCTGGGGACAGAGCCCAGGCGGGCGACTGGAGCTTGCCTGCCTGGCTGGGTGGCATGTGCTTGTTTTGGTTTCCCTCCCCAGCCCCCCAGGCGGGAGGAGGAGCTGGGTGTGGGAACCACCACGTCAGACAGGAGGGAGCAGTTCAGCCTTGGCTGGGTGGCAAGGCAGACCGACTTCCAGCCGGATCCTCCCAGCGTGCTGCTCCCTGGGGCTCGGCTCTGGCTGCCTGGGGGGAGCAGGTCAGTGGCAGAGGACCCTGCTTTATCTCTGGGGAACATGCTAGTGTCTGGCTGGCTTCTGTTGGGGTTCCCAGCTCCAGAGGCTGAAAGAAGGCACCTGCATCCTCAGCTTACAGGCCTGAAGGGAGCAGCTGGCGCCGTACAGACCCACTCCCACCAGAGGCTGCTTGTAAGCAAGGGGTGAGGTGGGGGTCCCTGCATGGGGACCCTGGATGAGTCTTTGGGGCCCTGCTGTGAATGCTGGGAGTAGTAGTGGGCTCTGTATGACACAGGGAGATGTGGCCTCTCTGCCTCCCCTCTGGCTGGCTGGGCATCCATGGGGATGGGGGAGGGAGCCCTGCTCTCCCCCTCAGGGTGGGGCTGGTGGACATAGAGTGGCCCCAGCCACTCACGCCCCTTTGCTGATTGTCTGTTCCCTCCTTTGGCAGTGCTGGTACCACACGTTGGTCTAATTCTCCATGGCAACAGCACAGGCCCCTCATGTGACCTGTGACCCTGGCAACTGCCTCCTTGACTCTTCCCTAGCCTCTGCGCCTGGGAGCTACGGCTGCGGCATGGGCAGCGTGGGCAGCTTGGTGGAGAAGCAGGACTTGACGCCTGTGGAGCTGCGGGCGGTGCTGGGGGGCTCGCGGGGGCTCCGGCAGCCGGACGGCCTGCTCCGGAAGGGCCCGAGCCAGCGGGAGCTCTTCAGCTACTTGCACAGCGCCAGGAAGGAGCCCCGGGCCGAGAGGAAGCACCAGGCGCTGGGGGCGTCCTGTAACCGGGACTACGAGAGCGACCGTGAGAACCGGTCCCCTGACCGCTACTCCCGCGAGCACCACCGGGGGGCAGACTTCTCCAAGAGCTCGCTGCCGGAGCGGGGCCGCTTTGACAAGGTGAGGCCCTGGGTGATGGGCTGGGCTGGAGCAGCCCATGTGGCTAGGGATCCGCGGGACTAGTTGTAAGGATGTTTCCCACAAGTGCGTCGCACCAACTGCCCCTGAAATGCAGCTGTCTCTAGAGTGGAGTGCAGCCCCCAAATGGGAGCTGGTTGGCACAGAACACGTGAGGAGGGGGCCCTTACGGACAGTCCCCATGTTCTCGGCGGGCCAGGTGGTGATGGGCCCCTGTAACTGCTGTGACAGCTGGGAGCTGCTGGAAGGTCCTTGTACATAAACCTCATCTCTGTGTCCAGGGCAAAGGGGTGGGGCAGCCCTGAGCCATCCTGCAGCTGGGGACACAGACTGGGGTGCCTCAGCTCTTCTCCCTGCTGAGTGGAGGGGCAGCAGGGCTGGGTGGCTCTGCTGAGACCAGGTTGATCCTTGGCTCCCTTGTCTTTCAGTGTCGGATCAGGCCATCGGCCTTCAAGGCAGTGGCTGGGAAAGGCCTGGTTTCCATGCAGGGTCTGGCCTCATCTAAAGGGCAGAAGCTGTCGAAGAGCAATGGGAGCCTGCACACCCTCCTGTCCCAGAGCAGCACCAGCACCGGTGCCTCCTCCCAGCATGGCCACATGCGCACCCACCTGCTGCACACCATCAGCTTAGACGAGGCCTCCAATTCCAGCCACAACTCCATCCAGAGCTTCCCCATCTACCCTCCCCACTTCAAACCTGCCCAGGGCCAGTTCAGCGCCTCCATGGGCCACATCAACCACATTGGGGGCTCCCTTGACAGGGCCTCCTGGGGCCCCAGAGACCCCCTGACAGTGGAGAAAGCACCTCTGTCCTGCAAGAGCATGGCCACGCTAAGCCGTCTGCAAAGCTCTGGGGAGCCCCCACCCCCCTACGAGTTCACCTACTCCCTGGAGGACGTGGTGAAGCAGCTGGAGGACCGGCTGCAGGAGAAGAGTGGGGAGGCTGTGGCAGTTGAAGAGGAGCCTTAGCGAGACTGAAGACCCCTTCACGCAGGTGAGTGCAGTGGGGTTGGTCTGAGGGTGCAGGGCCCTGGCCTGCTTCCCCCCCATCCTAGCCCCCCCACCCCCAAAGCAGGGATGCTAGTGTCTCATGTGTTGCCCTCGTGGTGTTGTCTTGGAGCTCACTGCATGTTGGGGTCTGTGCGTGGTCCATGATTCCCTGGAGTGCTGTGCTGGCAGTAGTGTGCTGGTGTGTTGTGTCTGGTGCGAGCAGAGCGGGGGAAGGGCACGTTCACCTCCAGAATCCAGTGACCTGTTGGGCAATGGGGAGCTTGGGCCCTGCTGCTCCCAGTGCCAGAGCATCGGGCTTGCTCCAGAGAGATTGGGCTTGAAAATCTCAGTGCATGAGGAGCCTTTTCCCCCTTGCACCAAGGGAAGGTGGTGGTGGGTGGCCCATAGGAGCAGCTGCCCAGCCTGTATGTGCTCTCTTGAGAAAATGGAGACATTTATGTTTCCGAAGCTCGTACTAGGGTGGGAATGGTCCAGTGCCAGGAGGTGAGCCCTGCTGTCCTGACTGAATCCTGCTTGGAGATGGATTGTGTGTTGCTGCAGGGTGGCCCTTAGAGCTGCTGCTTCCCATTCCAGTGTCATGGGGCCAGGCTGCTCCCTGTGCTAGTGACTTCCTTTCACTAAGCCACCTCTAATCCACCATGGAGTTGGGGCAACTGCTCCCCGCTGCAGGGCTGGGATCCGGAGCAGCCTCAGATACTAACAAGCTGCTGGAGGGGGCTGGGCTGCCTGGCACTTCGCCCCAGGAGCTGGGCACAGACCTCTGCTTGTGCCAGCAGGTTTTCGAGGACAAACAGCATCTGTGGATGGATGCACTGGACGAGCTGAAGCAGATGTATGTCGCCAAGCTGCAGCAGGTGACCCAGCAGGCCCAGCGCAGCCAGCGGGCACTGCAGCTGCAGCTCTACAAAGCGCAGCAGGAGAAGAAGCGGCTGCAGGAGGAGCTGAGCCTGCACCAGGGCCAGTGCGAGGAGCTGAGGCAGTGGCAGCAGCAGTGTGAACGTGTCAGCCCCAAACTAGAAGAGACCAGGTGGGAGGTGAGTAAAGCAGAGCCCTGCGGCTCTCCTTCACCCTTCTGCCCCAACAGCTGTCCTAGTGCCCCTCAGTCCCAACCCACAGCCTCGGCACAGGCGCCAATTGTACCATGCTCTGGGGTTTTGGGGGAGGAACTTTTGGCTCAGGACGAGGCAGAGAGAGGCTGAGTCACTGTCATCTGTGACTTAATGCAGCTGTGGACCTGGGACTACAGCCAAAAGCCTAGTGACCCCCCCCACCCCGCCTCCAAACCATCCCTCACACCCCTACAAAGCCTCCATTTCCTGCTTGTGGGAATCCCGAGAGTGCTGCCTGGTATGGCTGCCCCATGGCAGGTTTAATGCTCTATGCCCCTGCCTGGCAGAGTTGGGATTGAATGGGGCTTTCCTCTCCAGATTCACCCAATGATTCTAAACCCCACCCCTCCTTTTCCTGTGCATCTCATATCTTGCTCTGTCCCTCTCCACCCTTTCTCTGCCTCTTCTGCAGGTTTGTCAGAAGGCAGCTGAGATCTCACTGCTCAAGCAGCAGCTTCGAGACTCCCAGGAGGAGATGGCCCAGAAAGTCAGTGAGATCTTCAGCTTGAAGACCCAGCTGCGGGAGGCCCGGGCAGAGGTGCAAGCCAAGGACTCTCAGCTGGCCCAGCTAGGGGACTCCTTCCAGGCCCCACCAGAGCCCAGCTCCTCCCTCCCTTTAGGGGATGCTCCCATGCCAGTCTGCCAGGACTTCTCTGGCTGTGAAACTGATGACTCCAAGTCTTGGGGTCTTCACAGCGAGAGTGGTGAGCCCCCGGAGAGGCAGGTGGAGTGGCTGTGGGCAGAGCTGCTGCGTGAGCGGCGTCAGGGCCAGCTGAAGGCTGTGAACTTTGAGCTGGAGCGGAAAACCTGGCAGGAGGAGAAGGAGAAAGTGCTGCGCTACCAGAGGGAGATCCAGGCAAGCTACATGGAGATGTACCACCGCAGCCAGGCTTTGGAAAGGGAGCTGCGGCAGCTGCGGGCTGAGCCCAGAGATGCTGACGCAGACTCACCCTGGATCGAGAGAGTCGAGTCTTCAAAAATCTGAATGGGAAGCCAGCAGCCTGGACTGGGAAGGAGCGAGAGCTCTTGGGATGGTACCCAGGCTGCACCATGGACTGACTGGGCTAGCCAAGGGGGCTTCTCCATTCAGACCGATGATGCTGTGAGCACTGCAGGTCCATCCCTGGGGAAGTCTCAGGAGCAAGTGTTATTTCTGCCTCTGCAGCAGGGGCCTGTGCTCCAACAGCTGCCTTGGGCAGGGCAAGTTTGCACCATGATTTTTACTGTCTGCCAAACAGAAGCCCAGCATCAAGTGGGATTTCCTGTTCCTCCTCCCCCATCCCCTGCTGCTTCCTACCCTAGCAAGGGCTCTGGCCCCGCTGGGGAGATGCCCAACTTCCTCTCCTTACACTGTCCAAGCTGCATGCCTGCCAGTCTTGCTGCATGTCCTTCACACTGAGGCTGCACTGCTCACTGGCCCCAGCAGAGAGCTGCGGCAGACTAAACCTGCCCTGCTGTGCCAGTGCTGGGTGCCCATGCAGGTAGCCTGGCCTTGGGGCTTGAGGCCTGGGAAATGTGAAACACGGATGCTGCGGAGCACTTCCTGCCGGGGCTAGAGCTGCCCTGGCACCTGGCTCTGCTGGAGTCTCTGCAACAGGAGAAAAGGAGAGCCTAGAGGGCTCATGCCACGGGGGACAGGTGCAGGGGCTTTGCAGACCACCCAGGGCTGTGGCCTCTGTGCTGGGGCTTCTCGTGCTGCTTCGGAGCTGGGTCGGTATCCTGACCTAGAGAAGGGGAGATGGAAAGCAGCTCCTGCCAGAGAGCATGCACCATCGCTTAGACCTATCCTTGCCCACCCTCCCCCGTTCTGGTCCAGCTGATGTCTGGGTATGAAGCTTTCCCGTGAGGCAGTAACACATGCCTAGTGAGATGAGATAAGTGAAGAACCTTTTCCCCCACCGGCCCGGCCCAGCCCAGGGTGAGGGGAGGGATGGGACCTGCCTGTGTAGAGCGAGAGCCCACAGGAGAGCACCTGGTGGGGTCACAAGCACAAGTGCAATCAGGGGGAAGTGTGGTCAGCTTTCCCCCCATTCAGCTGCAGAGCACAGCCCAGAACGTAGGCTGTGGCTTGGTGCTGAGGGGTGGGCAGGGGCAGGCTAGCACCATGGGGTGGGGCAGGGGGCTGGCTGCTGGGTGCTCTGGATATGAAGGTCCAGGCCTGGCACGGCTCTGCTCAGCCTCTCCTGGAATAAATCTGAATTTGGTACTTCTGGCTCCTGTGGCTGCTTCTTTCTCTCCCTCCATGGGGGTGACCCCAGCGGCTGTCCCTGGGTGCTCACGGGGTGAGTTACAGGCCTCCCAGCTGACAGCATAGGGCAGCAGTGAAGCTGGTATTTACTCTGCATCCCAGGAGGTTGCTGCAGCCAAAACTCCGTATGCTGCTGACCAGGGATGTTGAGCTAAAGGCAGGTGTCTGGGAAGGGGAGCAGTGCTCCCAGCGTGGGGACCATGGGCCCAGTTTCTGAGGATGATGCAGACAGGGCTCCACGTGGCCTGGCCCCTGGCTGTCCAGTGCTAGCAGCAGGGCTGGGCCCCACCTCCAGGAGCTGCTTGCTCCATTGTGTGTGTTCCTGCTGGAGTGGGGGCTCTGGTTTGTCTCTAATGGGCTGGCAGCAACATGCTGCTCTTTAAGGTCAGACACAAGCCCCCACGAGCAGTCCTGGTGCAGTGCCACTTGCCTCTCCCAGCTGCACGTTATCTGATGGGTGGAGAGGAACCAATCTACTCAGTCCTGCTGGA
This sequence comes from Trachemys scripta elegans, assembly GCF_013100865.1. Taxonomy (NCBI): domain Eukaryota; kingdom Metazoa; phylum Chordata; order Testudines; family Emydidae; genus Trachemys; species Trachemys scripta. The sequence continues at coordinate 551,626 of NC_048305.1, read as the reverse complement.
CACAGGTGCTGGGGGCTGGCAGGGTCAATCTCTCTGGCCTCATCCTGGCAGCACCCTCTGGACTCTGCTTGGAACTGAAATACACAAGATGCCAACAGCTGTTGTACCCTCAACCACTGGCCAGTGTCTCCTTTTAAGTCCCCTCTTGTCATGGTGGTGCCTGGCACCTGTCCATGCCATCAACCTGGCTTGGCCCTGCAGTGCCAGGCTGTGCACACACAGCAGTGCTCCTGGCTGCTAGCCTAGTGGGGCTTGGCTCTGAGGAGCTGGAGCCCGAGCCTGGGATCTGCGGCAGGTTTGTTATTCTGGGCCAGCTGGCTGTTGAAATCTCATTTGTTTGCTGGTACCCACATCAAGCCAGGGCTCTGTGGTGCCGGGCTCTGATCCTTGCAGCAGGCTTACACCCAACAATTAGAGCCATGGGGAGGTGAGGTGGGACCCAGGAGAGGGCGGCACCAAAACTTGGCAGGGAAGCCAGAAACCAAGCTCCTGCCGCAGATGCCACAGGGCAGAGTTGTGGTGTCTCAGGAAGAACCGAGTGTTTAGATTATTGAGTTGGTGGTGAAACCGGTTTCCTGAATTCCACAACATTGATTCACACTCAGAGAGATGGCGGCCCGGCCGGGTGTAACTGTCAGGGCTCTGCTGCAGGGGCCCTTCTCCAACAGCCCTGCCGAGCAGCTCGCCCTTGCTTGGGATCCTAAGACTACGACAGCCCTTCCTCCGCATGCTTCTAGCCTGTGCAGACACCCTCATGTTGCCACTGTCTCTCTTTACCCAAGCACCATCACTGAACCAAAGGGACCCTGTGGAACCCTTTCCAAACCACCCCAGCAAAATGCTCTCTTCTTAGGGCTGGTGTGGCCAGGGCAGCAGTGACTTCTACAGCATTGTTCAGCCTGACAACTTCATTGCCTGATTCCAGTCCCTCGCTCCTAATTACACCCCTGTCTAGCTCCTGTACAACTCCCCTCCCCCCTCAGGTAGGGTGATGGTGGGTGGAGATGTGAAGTCATATATCTGTCACTGAACCAAGCTGCTAAGCAGCTCCCTCCAGCCTGGATGCTGCATGTCTCCTCTCTGAAAACATACCCACACCTGCATATGCCACTCCAGGCCTGCTCCTGGCCAGGAGGGTCAGTGCAGGCAGCCGGGCCCCTCGTTGGGCTGGTGCTCAGACAGGGGCATGTGCAGCACCGTGAGGCACTGGCAGCTGGAGCTCTGCATGCCCCCAGAGAAGCCACTAGTGCTTCCTGGGGTTGGCCTGGCAGCCCAAAGCTCTGAGCTGAGAGGTGGGCCCACTGCAGAATCCTGGGCCCCTTACCAGCTCCTGTGTTCAGCTGGGCCCAGGGAAGCCTGGTCACTGTCTCACCCTTCCCCAGGGCCTGGCATGAGGTGGGAGCCCCTGAGTGCAGCTGCAGCCCCTGTGCTGTGGGCTGAGGCAGGGAGCAGGGGCCGGGGGGAGCCAGGGACACCCCCACTCCAGGCATGTGGGGCCAGTACGAAGGGCACGAGATCACAAATGGTATTGTGGGTTCCCTGCTAGGTGCTGACCCAACAAGCTTTCTTCCCTCCCCAGGAGCAGAGCCAGCCTGGGCCTTGACACCCCCCCCCCAGCACTGACCCCCCCAAACCGTTCCCTCCCCTCAGCACCGACCCCCTTCGCAGTTCCCTCCCCCCATCATTGACCCCCCCACACACCGTTCCCTCCCCCCAGCACTGACCCCCCCCCGCACCGTTCCCACCCTCCCGCACTGACCCCCCCGGTCCCCCTGCACGGTACCCTCCCCCCAGTACTGACCCCCCCCAGAACCGACCCCCTTCGCAGTTCCCTTCCCCCATCATTGACCCCCGCACCATTCCCTCCCCCCAGCACTGACCCCCCCCCGCACCGTTCCCTCCCGCACT
>NC_048305.1:501329-539747 GCF_013100865.1 Trachemys scripta elegans | reverse complement strand
CCCCCGCAGGGCCCGTCGGGCGATGGAGCCATGGGCCTGTGCGGTGTGCTCCCTCCGTAGGGATCCTCGGATGATGGAACCGCGCGCCTGTGTTGTGTGCTTCTCCCCATAGGGTCTGTTGGGTGATGGAGCTGTGCGCCTGTGTGGAGCGAGAGCTGGACAAAGTGCTGCACAAGTTCCTGAGCTACGGGCAGCACTGTGAGCAGAGCCTGGAGGAGCTGCTCTGTTACGTGAGCCAACTGCGCCAGGAGCTCGGCAGCGCAGGTACCACAGCTCGCCAGCATGATGTAGTGACACAGCACAGTGCTGCTTCTGGAGCCGGTCCTGTTCCCAAACCACAGCTTGGTACTTCGGAGCAGAGCGCCGTGTCCGGGCGGGGTGGTCACTGATGGCAGATCTATGGATGGAGACTGACCTCCACTTCCATCTGCTGAGCAGACAGCCCTGTGGCTCAGCCCTCGTTCTGACTAGGGAGGCTGTAGGCCAGTGTGGGGACACGCCTGCTCTTGGGGGGCGGAATCCTAGCAGAGCTTTCTGTCCGGGCGTGCGCTGTGAGGCATCTGCCTGCAGAGGGTGCTATTGAGTATCTGAGGCTGTTGCTCTAGACCAGACGTGGGCAAATTACGGCCCACGGGACCGTCCTGCCCGGCCCCTGAGATCCCGGCCGGGGAGCCTGTCCCCCCTCCCCCGCAGCCACGCCGCAGTGCGGGCCGCGCTCTGGGACGCTGCTCCCACTGGGCAGCGTGGGGAGCGCAGCTGGCTCTGGCCGGGTGTCGTGGCTGTGAGCTCCTGCTGCTGGTAAGGGGGCGGGGAGTCCTGGGGGGCAGTCAGGGAGCAGGGGGTGGTTGGATGGGGCAGAGGTTCGGGGGGGGCAGTCAGGGGATGGGGAACAGGGAGGGTTGGGAGTGGGAGTCCCGGGGGGGGCTGTCAGGGGGCGGGGGTGTGGACAGGGGTCGGGGCAGTCAGGGGACAGGGAGCAGGGGGGTTGGATAGGGGGCGGGGGTCCCGGGAGGGGGTGGTCAGGGGACAAGGAGAAGGGGGGGTTGGATGGGTTGGGGGCTCTGAGGGGGGCAGTCAGGAGGCGGGGGCCAGGCTGTTTGGGGAGGCACATCCTTCCCTACCCGGCCCTCAATACAGTTGCACAACCCCGATGTGGCCCTCGGGCCAAAAAGTTTGCTCACCCCTGCTCTAGACCAGCACTGGTCAAAGCCTTCAGCTGCACCACCCATTTCCAGCTGCTCCCGTTCAGTTCTGCATTATCTCGCCCCTGGGCGCTCAGGCTGCTCCGGATCCCAGCCCTGCAGTGGGGAGCTGTTCCCAAACTCGGGTGGATTAGAGGCGGTTTAGTTAAACGGAAGTCACACCGCAGTCTAGCACAGGGCTCGTTGTTCTGGCGGGGGAGGGGGAGTTTTGGTGCATGGTGCAGAGTTTGGCAGATGTAGCTCAGAGCTACTGCTTTTCTGGTGCAAAGCCTTGGCAGTAAGGGCCTTGCACTTCCTGGAATAGGCTCCTGGCTAGTCCGTGCAGCCAGGTCTGAAGAGCCTTTCTGCTGCAGCCCTGCAGGGGGCACCGCTCTCTGCCACGCTCTCTCTGGTGATGGCCCAGTGCTGTCGGAAGATCAAAGACACGGTGCAGAAACTGGCCTCGGACCATAAAGATATTCACAGCAGTGTCTCCAGGGTGGGCAAAGCCATCGATAGGGTGAGTACTCCCTTTCGTCTAGAGTCCAGGGGCTGGACCCGGGCCCCAGATGGGAATCCCTGCCTTAGTGATGGCTTTCACTCCCATTGGTTCTTTGGCCCTCGGCAGGCTGGAGCATGGGAAGATTTCCCCCAAGGTCTCCCTCATCTGCTGGTGCCCAGTGGCATCATGGTGGGAGCCAGTTTTCATGGTGTTGGGCTTTCTATGGTCCTGAGCATCTCCTGCTCCTGTGCGTTCATGCCTGTTATATGTGCTGCAGTCAGGATCGGGGCCCTCCCGTGCTGACGTGTTCTTGGCCCTAAGGAGCTCACATTCCACCTCTGTGACGGGCTCCCCAGGATACAGCTGGAACTGGGGTACTGCTGTGCCCCCTTAACTCTCCAAACTGGGCTGTCTCTCACAATGCTTTGCTAGTGAAAAGCAGCAAACCCCTCCAGGCGCTGTTATCACTCAGTACAACAGCATGTGGAGCCCCACCCCCAGCTAAATGCTCCCAGAGACACTCCTGAATCACATGGAGAAAAGCACCAGCAAATCTTCCAAGCCCCAATCTTGCACCCCAGATTGTTCCGTCTTGCCCTGGTCAGAAGCCTGACCAGTGTACGTTTATTACCCAGTCCGCCCTCCCTCGATGTGGAGAGGACAGACACTAGCCTTTGTAAACTGAGCTGAGATTTACCAAGCACTTCAATTGAAACACACTGTTTTAGGTAAAATATAAAATAGATTTATTAACTACAGAGAGATTTTAAGTGATTAGAAGTGGTAGCCACAAAAGGTCAGAGATAGTTACCAAAGGAAATAAAAGATAAGTGTGCAGTCTAAATCTTAAACCTTATTACATTAGGCAGTATTGGGATGAAGCAGTTTTTCTCACCCCACTGGATGTTGCAAAGAGGTTATAGTCCTTAACACACAGGCTTCCCCTTTAAGCCTGGGACCAGTCTCCTCAGTTCAAGCCTTTGTCTTTCCAGTGTTCTTGTTGCTTCCAGCGTAGGTGGGGGAGGCGAAAGGCCAAGGCATGATGCCGCTGTCCCCTATTTTATATCCTCAGTCCCTGTGCCTGGAAAACATTAGCCCAGGTGGACTTTGCTGAGTCATGGAGTTGAGCAATCCCCCATTGTGTGATTCTTGTGCAGCTCTCTTACTGTACTTGTATTGTAAATCCCTTGTTTACAACTCCCCTGCTGTTTAGTGGTCACTTAACACCTTCCTGGGTGGGGATCACCTCCTCTGTTGTCACTAGAGAACTAGTAACAACCATACAGCAAAATCTCACAACTTTATACACACAAATGGCATACATATTTGGACAGAACAATGGGTTTCTGCAGATCATGACCTTTCATATGATTCCTTCCATGGCATGCTTTGTATGAAATAGATCATAATTATATGGTGGGTGAATATGGGGGGTCCAGGGTGCTGCTTTGAGGCACAGAGCGTCATGACCTCCTACTACTGTGCCACCACCCACCCAGAAATGCGCTGTTGTGGCTCTGAGGCTGTGATCCAGCCAGCCAATTGAATGCAGCTCCATGCAGGGGCCGCAGTGGTTTGGGTGGGAGGGTGCTGTTGTGGGGTGGCTTTGCAGGCAGCTGCAGGGGGTTTGTTTGTGAGCATGTGATCAGGCCGGGAGGTGATAGATGGGGGGCTGTCCCCTCATTCTCAGGGACACCACTGACTCCTCTCATTCATCTCCCAGAACTTCGATGCCGAGCTCTGCAGCGTGGTCTCGGATTCGGTCTGGGAGTCGCGGGAGAAGCAGCAGCAGATTCTGCAGATGGCGATTGTGGAGCACTTGTACCAGCAGGGCATGCTGAGTGTGGCGGAGGAGCTGTCCCAGGTACCAGGGCTGCCGGTCATGAGACTGGTGCTAGCTTGCCACACAGCAGCATTGTGTGAGGGAGGGTTGTGGCCTCCCTGGGGCAGGGGGAACCAGGAGTGCTGTGGCCTGCTCTCTGGTGAGTGGGCCTTACTCAGCATTAGCCACTGGCAAGGTTCGCTCCAGGCCAGCACCTGTAGCTGACCCAGGCCAGTTGGTATGAGGCCCTGCCCAGCTCTGCAAGGACCGAATTGCAGCTGCCAAGTCTGCTGCTCTCCTGCATGTGCTCTGTGCTCCAAGGTGGGGGGCCTCTCTCCATCACGCAGGGTAGGAAACCTCGCCCATCTCTGGCTGGGGAGCCTCTCCTGGCACCACCCCTCCGCCCCGCCCTCCCCAAGAGGATGGTGGGATGTGACCACTGGCTCTCATTCTCCACAGGAGTCCACCCTGAATGTGGACTTGGACTTCAAGCAGCCGTTCTTGGAGCTGAACCGGATCCTGGAAGCGCTGCACGAGCAGGACCTGCGTCCTGCTCTGGAGTAAGAACCAATCATCTGGGAGTGCCGAGCATCCAGTGCCCCTCCTCGCCCACAGCCTCCCCACCCTTACTGAAAGTAGCCCCTCCCCTTCTGCTAGACTCATGCACCGAGTCTGGGTTGGGGTATGGGGTGCTTTGGCTGGTCAAGGGAGAGCCCGGTGCACCCCAGCTAACGTGTGATGATCTCACTCACCCTGCCTGCTGGAGCATGCACCTTGCACCCCTGTTGGAATGAGGCCTACAAGCACGATGCTCCTTAACACCCCCTGACCAGCCCTCCTGGGCCAGCGCCATCTGCAGGGCCTGGCACACCCTCTTGCCCATGAGCCACTTATGTTCCTTTTTTCACCTCAACTGACTCTGGTGCTACCTGGGCAGTCCCTGGAATTATAGACACTGGAGGGAAAGGAGCCCTCTAGGCCAGCCCGGCCAGGGGCATTTCACACAAAACAGTCTCCAGGAACGGGAATAACCCCATCCTCATCTTGTCAGGTTGGGCATCAGTGAGAGCTTCCTGGCTGTCCTGGCCCATCTCCCCAGGACAGCCAGGACTTAGCTGCCCCCTGTTCTTTCCTATCCAGCTGGGCAATCTCAAACAGGCAGCGTCTGCTGGAGCTGAACAGCTCCCTGGAATTCAAGCTGTATCGTCTCCACTTCATCCGGCTCCTGGCTGGTGGCCCTGACAAGCAGCTGGAGGCCCTGAGCTATGCTCGCCACTTCCAGCCCTTTGCCCGCCTGCACCAGCGAGGTGAGACTGTGCCAGGTGGGGCCCTGCCACTGGCCTCCCTAGTGGGGCACGGGACTGCCCGGCTGGGTAGCCCCGTTCCCAGGCTACAGGGGCCCCATCACTAGCCCCGTACTGGAGGCAATGGCTGGTTGGCAGGACAGGGTGGGGGCTGGGGCCATACTGCTTCTTGAGGCCAACCAGGTGTTGTGTTGTTCAGAGATCCAGGTCATGATGGGCAGCCTGGTGTACCTGCCCCTGGGCATTGAGAACTCCCCGTACTGCCACCTGCTGGATGCCCGGCACTGGACAGAGATCTGCGAGACCTTCACCCGCGACGCCTGTGCCCTGCTGGGGCTCTCGGTGGAATCCCCTCTCAGTGTCAGGTAAGCCCCAGGCCAGGGCCGGCGGGGTCCCCCCTTAGCAGCACCACCAAGTGCTAAGGCCTCTCCCTCTCACGCAGCTTCGCGTCTGGATGTGTGGCGCTGCCCGTGCTGATGAACATCAAGGCGGTGATTGAGCAGAGACAGTGCACGGGTGTCTGGAGCCACAAGGATGAGCTGCCTGTAAGTGCCATCTTGACGGGGGGCGGGGGGGCGGGGCGAGGCAGTGGGGCTGACCTCCCTGCGCTCTCTTGGCAGATTGAAATTGAGCTGGGCATGAAGTGCTGGTACCACTCAGTGTTCGCCTGCCCCATCCTTCGCCAGCAGACGACTGACTCCAATCCGCCTATCAAACTCATCTGCGGGCATGTCATCTCCCGGGACGCACTCAACAAGCTCATCAATGGGGGGAAGTAAGTTTGGTTTCTTGACATGCTCAGGCCGTGGACCCTGCCCCACCTCCGCCCTGCAGCCCCTGTCCTGCAGGCTTGGCCCTCGCCTGGCATCACTTTGTGTGATGCAGCCCGGTGCCATGGGAGTGTGAGTGCTCTGAAGATCCCTTGGCCTGTGCCCTGTACCGCCAGGGTTCCTGGCTGGCCTTGTGCCTTCCCGAGCTCCCCTGCTCTCCTGCAGCTGGGTGCTGCGGGTAGCAGTGAGCCTGAACGGGCTGGGTGCCGTGCATGCTGATAAGCAGGGCTTGTTATCTCTGGCGCTGGGAAGTAGGGTGCACAAGCAGTGCTGCTGCCTGCCTACGGCCAGCCCCAGGCCTTCCTTAGACTGAGCCTTGAGGACTGGACTGTGCCGGGAGGGGCAGACTTCTGCTGCTGTCGGCCCCCTGTGGCTGTGCTCCCTGCAGTGCCCCAGAGCTCTGCCGTTTTCTCTGTGTTCCCTGGCCTTCCTGCCTGATGCCTTTGTCTCTGGACCTCTCCTCAGGCTGAAGTGTCCCTACTGCCCCATGGAGCAGAACCCGGCTGATGGGAAGCGCATCATCTTCTGACGCTGGTGGGGTTGGAAGGGCTGTGGCAATAGGTCACTGCTCTTCCCCTTAGATGGCCTGTCCCACCCTCGCAGTGCGAGAGGCGGTGGTGCTGCCCACGGCAGGGCGTGGGCTGCCTGTTAGGCTGAGGGTCTGAGAGCAGCTCTGTCCACTGCAGCCCCATTGGGGTCCCTTCCTTCTGCTGAACCTAGTGCAAGGTCCAGAGCAGTGGGACCTGAGACTGACCACCCTCTGAGAATGGACAGAGCAGCAGTGTGATGTGCTTGCTGCTGCTGTGAGCTCCGGGAGGCCGTGCTGCCTCAGTGTGTGCTCTCCTAGTGATCTGGCTTATGCTGCCCTGCTCACTCTGTCTGTCCGGAGTGCCGGGTAGCTGTCTGCTCAGTACTAGGCAGACCCCCTCCTGGCCTCGAGCGTGGCTACTGGAGCGTTCTGAGCCCTCTGCCGGGCAGTGGCCGTGCTGTACAGTCCCTTGTGCATTTACTGATATTTTTGGCATTGTAAATATTAAAGCGGGAGCTGCCTGGAGCCATTTTATAAATTCCAGAAAATAAAGCCTGTTAGCCTTTCCTCCTTGCTCTCGGAGCTCCTTGGGCAGCAGGGAAGGGCCTCCTGGCTCAGGAGGCAGTGTCAGATTTAACCTGGGAGACAGGAGGGCTGTCCTTAACAGCTTGGGGCCAAAGATGACATGAACCCCACTGTAAGAGGGGGCACGCTTTCTGGTGTGGGGGCTGTGGCTATGTCCCTCTCTGGGTCCTGCCGGCCCTGCATCAGTCTACGAAATAGGGCACAGAAATGAGGGGGAAGAGCTGCTGTTAGATCTGAAAAATGGAGGGGTGAGGTGGGGTGCATGTGGAGGGGTGGGGTAAGGAGACAGAATGGGAGGGGGCACATGTGGGCTCCAGGACACTAAGCCTGGGTGGGGTAGCAGCTTTATGACAAACAGACCAGTGTCAAGATAAACCCTTTATTCTAAACAGAACCAGGTAACAAATGTCCTACTGTGACTGGCCTGTCCTAGGCTCCTTTGGTTCTTCCCCAGCCCGAGGGATCACGGAGAAACCCAAGACTGGATAGTGGCTAGCTGTCCTGGAGAACTATAGCACATGGTCCCTCTTTTAGATCCCGTTACTGAACAAAAACAGTTCTCTTTAAACTAGAACCAATACAGTAACTGATGTAACCACCTTCAGGTTGCTTTAACACAACTTAACACGGCTCAATCCGTCCCTGAGGGCATTTCAGCAATCTTCCCCATCTGCAACCCAGGTCTGTAAGACTGGTCCACCTCATGGTCAGTTTGTGACTTGTTTCCATCTTGTGTCTGCTCTCACTTCACTTGTCGTGGCCGCGTTGTCGGGTATCGTGGCAGATGCTTACAATTCCGGGGTAAGATTTTGCCTTTGTCTGTGCTCCTCTTTGGTCGCTGGTGCTTTGACTGGCCAGTGCCCATCTTGCCAATCTCTCACCAATCTTCTTTCCCAGACTCCTTAGTCGTCCTTTGTCCCATAGCTGCTGAGTATGCCGAAGAATCGGAGAAATGTGGGGATGGAAGGGACTTTGAGGCCATCAAGTCCAGCCCCCTGCGCTGAGACAGGACCATGCCTGGCAGGTGATGGTCCAACCTGCTTTTAAACCCTCGAATGCTGGAATTCCACAGCCTCCTCTGGAAGCCTAGTTAGGAAGTTTGTCCTAATATCTAACCTAAATCTCCCTTGCTGCAGATTAAGCCATTTCTTGTGATCCTACCTTCAGTGGACATGGAGAACAATTGATCCCTGTCCTGTTTGTAACAGCCCTTCACAGAGTGCAATCAGTGGTTTGTGGTCAGTTTCTACTTTGAAGCTACAACACTAGAGAAAGTAGTGAAATCATGTACATCCATACGCCAGACCTAGTGGCTCTCTATATGTATACAGCCTTTCTGCGGCTGTCACAGCCCTGGATGCATAAAAGACTGGCAACCAGTCAGTCCCCTGCCACACCCAGCCCTCCTTTAGAAGCATCGCTGCAGATGGGGCAAAATATCGCAGCACTGAAGCGGAAGTCCGAATGGGCTTTAAATCATTGACCAAGTGCCTGAATCCCGGCCATTTCTTATAGTCATGCTGGTTTCCAAATCACTGACATCATTTTCTGCTTCCATTTTTCTGTCCCTGCCCAATTTTAATTTCTGACCTTTGGCCTTGTTGATTTCACTATGGTATTCAGTCACGTGCTCCGTGCCTTTCTTTAGGGTGCTTTTGTGTACGTTCTGCTGCTTGGGATGTCAGAGCCATCACGCTTAGTAATCCTTCACAGACTCGCTTTCTGTTACGAGTGGGACACTCTGGTCTTTGAGTGTTTACAGTCCTGTGACAAATTCCTGTTTTCCCTTCGCTGTGTTCTTAGCCTGAACAGCTCGTTCCAAGTAACACGTTTTCTAGGGACACACTGAGCCTCAAACATTTTCATTATTTCTGCACCTTTCCTGCCTGCTCACCGTCTGCATGGGCTGCAGCGTGCACAGTTGGGGCTTCTGGGCCTGCCGCTGCTCATCTCAGCGCCATCGTTTGCTTTGCTGCCAGTGGCTTTCCTGCTTCCAGGCACTGCATGTCCACGGATTCTTAGCGCTGCGGCATTGCTGGCAGTTGCCCTGGGGCTGTAGCTGCCATTGTAATACCACCTCTCCCAGCTCACGGTGGCTGCCCTGCTGGTGAGCAGACGGTATCAAGGTAAAGGGCTGTGCCGCTGTGGTGCCATAACACAGGCACTTCCTACAGCAATGGCAGGGGTTTTCCTGTTGCCTAATTTACCTCCCTGAGCAGCAGGAATCAGGTTAATGGAACAATTCTTCTGTTGACCTAGCTGCATCTAGACCAAGGGTTAAGTTCGCCTGAGCTATGTACAGAAATGTTCTAGTGCCCTGTGTAGCTGCAGCCTGTGTGTGCCCTCGCTTGGGCTCCTTTGATTCTGCTCCAGAGGCAGTCTCCAAGGCTGCAGAGTGTACAGAAGTGGGGCATGATGGCTACCCCTGGAGCTCAGGGTGCTGGGGCTGTTCTGGGGGCAAGGCTGGCCTGGCCAGCAGGGACTGGGCTGTGAGCCTGGTGTGGACTCTGCAGTAGCGCTGCAGCCCTGTCTCCCCTCACCCATATCTGGCAGTGACGGCTGGAGTCCAGTAGTGATGGGGTCCAGCCTGTACATCCAGGATAGCTGCCAGTACCTGCTGCTACGAGCAGAGCAAGTGGTTGCTCATCCTTGTTTGTTTGCCCCCGTGGTTTTCAGATCTGGATCAGAGCGCTGTCTGAAGCGCTTCCAGGCACATGGAGCAGCTCCCTGCTGCTCCAGGGTAGGAGGTGCCCGATAGCTGGTCAGTACCTCACCCCTGGGCTCAGCAGCCCTCAGGGAGGGAATCTGTTGCTCTTTGGGCCCAGCTGAATGAGAGGCTGGGGTGGGTCATAACTCATTGTCATTCTAGGCTGTCCCCAGCCCCAGCCAGCACAGCAGTGGGGCACAGCGGAGTGGTGGAAGGAAAGGGTGGAGGGTTTTTTGCACCAACAAGGATAGAATCAACACAGGCGACAATGCTGCACAATCACCATATGCGTGGCTGACTGCAGCTCTGAGACCTCAGCCTCACTGCCTGTCAGACATCCCACATGCTGGAGTCATCTCCCCACCAGGGGGAAGGGGGGAGAAGAAATGCATACTAGTCCTCAATACCTCTCCACCCCCCCTCAGCGGGCTGGGCATAACCAAGGGTTGTGGGGACTGGTCACAAGCAGCTGCCCCCCAAGGGCTGGAGAGAGGAGTCCAAATTCCTCTCACCCCACTGATATTTTTGATGCAGAGAGAGGCCATCAGTCAGCCACGCGCCATGGCTGGGGAGTGCATGTTGCAGTAGGTAGGCATGGGTCCTGCCTTACATTCATTTAGCCAAATTCACTGTAGTCTTTTGTTCATTTAGCCCAGGCTCCACTTTGCCTCCTAACATGGGGTCCAAGCCCCAAACACAATGGTTCCCACCTAGCCATGGCTGGGCTTGACTGAAAGGGACACCAACCCTCTCTAGCCCCTTCTGCACCCAGCGCAATGGCCTCTATTTAGTCCAGGGCAAATGCTGGTGGACCAGAAAGAAAGCCGTTTCTGTGCTGTCAATGTCATTTCTACACAGTCATCCTTGTTCCTCCCCCACTTTCCATTATCCAGCCTTCAGGCCCAGCCCTGCTGGTGATGGCACATCAGCCGCCTGCTCAGAATGTAGCCTTAAAGCCAGGGTGCCTCCAACAGCGACTTTACTAACAACCCCACCAAACAGCTGTACAAAGACGTTTATTTCATCCACCACAGAACAGGTCTGACTCGCTGCTCATGGCTTGGGCTCGTCCCCCACAGGATTGCTAGCCTGTCCAGGAAGCCTGCTCTCCCCCCCCCTTCAAGGGGGAGGTTCATCACCATCTGCCCCCACCCTCAGCAGCTGCTACTCAGTTCTTTCAGAACAATTTTTTTTGGTTAAATGTAAAAAGCCCAGGGTCTGTGCAGCCCCCTCTCCCCCACACTGAGCCCCCAGCAAGTCGCTGCAGGACCAGCGCACGTTTCATTTTGTAAAGTCCTCGGAGGCCAGCGAATGTTGCTGGGGCAGCGCAGGCCCAGCCAGCCAGAAGCTCCAGAGCAGGCACTTCACAGGGGGACAGGAAGGGACACAACCTCCTCCCAACACTCCTCATATGCCTCCTGGTACTCCTCATGTGGCTTGATCATTATCACACAGGTTGGGCGCTTTGAGCCTCCAGCTGCTCCCAGATCCTGAACAAGAGGAAGAGGATATCAGGCATGTCCAGGAAAGCTGCTGGTGACCTCCATCAGCAGATAGCCCCACCCACTGGGGGGAGTGGGACCCCTACCACTCCTCTGGAGGAGAGCAGACCCCCTGCACTCCACCCCACAGGGAGAATATGGCTCCCCTGACCCTACAATCACCCCCACCCCCAAGTGACTGAACCACATTGTAAAGCAACCTTCCCACAGCTGAGCAGTCTCTCCCCCTCCCACCCCGCGAGGTTAGAGCAAGGGTTCCCAAACTTTTTGTGAGACAACCCCATTTGAATTATTTCCTCCTGGGACCCCCAGAGGGTACCGAGTACATCATTCTGAAGAGCAAAATGTCCTCCTCCACACAGCGTGACCGCATAGCTGTGCGGTGTGTTAGGTCATGCTGTGTTGAGGAAGCCATTTCATAGAACAAAATGGCATCATCAATGCACCGTGACCGTGCACACACCACAGAGGCGAGGTCACACTGTGCAGAGCAAGACAGCACCCGTTGCATAGGAGGGATTGCCAGGGTACGACCCCATTTGGGGGTCTGCTGTATTAGAGGGACTTCTCTTCCCCAACTCCTCTCCCAGCCTGTCCTTGCTGATCCAGGAATGTCTGGCCTCACAGGGCGCAGCTGTACTGTACAAGGATGGCACGAAGTCAGCAGGGCCAATGTCTTGCCGGGTCGAAGGCAGGTTAAAGCCCTAAGGATGCCAGCTGGAGATACCCCCTTAGAGACGATTGTGTAGGGCTCCCCTTGGGTTTTTTGTTTTGTTATTTGGACAATTTAAAGGAGCTGCCAGATGAGAACAGAACATCGCTATCTCCTGGCTGCAGCTGGGCAAATAATGCTTTAGGAACAAAGGGGAAAGCTCCTTTGGCCCATAGACTAGCGCACACTTCACAGGATTACCCCAGGCAGCTTAAAGCATTTGCCTGGCTGTGTTACCTCTGGCAAAATAATGGCTTCAGTGGTAGGCAGTGTCCCCTCTTCAACCCCACCCTTGAAGCAGGATGACAAACAGCCCGTAGAGCAGAGGTGGGCAAACTACAGCCCCTGAACTCGCATCCAGGGAGGCTAGCCCCCGGCCCCTCCCCTGCTGTCCCGGCTCTGGCTGGGCTATGAGCTTTTGCTGCTCTGAGCCGCATGGTAAGGGGGCAGGGAGGTTGGATGGGGGCAGGGGGTCCTGGGGGGCAGACGGAGCGGTTGGATGGGGGCAGAGGTTCTGGGGGGAGGGGCTGTCAGGGGACAGGGAACAGAGGGACGTTGGATAGGCATGGGAGTCCCGGGGGGCCTGTCAGGGTGTGGGTAGGGGTTGGGGCAGTCAGGGGAAAGGGGGGTTGAATGGGGGGGCTCAATCAGGAGACAAGGAGCAGGGGGGAGGGGTTGGATGGGTCAGGAGTTCTTAGGAGGGTAGTCAGGGGGTGGGAAGTGGCGGATAGGAGGCAGGGGCCAGGCTGTTTGGGGAGGCACAGCCTCCCCTACCTGGCCTGCCATACAGTTTTGCAACCCCAACGTGGCCCTCAGGCCAAAAAGTTTGCCCACCTCTGCCGTAGAGTGTCACTGCTAGGGATCCCTTAGCTCAAATGGGTGATTTTACAGAGTTGTGGGGGAGCAGCAGCAAAGACCTGGGTTTTATGCCCTGGGCAAGAGCTTCTTAGCACCAAAAAGAGAAAGGGGGGCAAAGGAAGCACCACCTAAGCCATCACTTGTTAGCCTGCTAGAATGTTTCATGCCCTCTTGGTGCCCAAGAAGGGTTGATTCCCACAACCCCTGAGAGCCCCCCCGACCTTACCGACTTGGAGGGGATGTAAGCATAGGGGAGGGACCTGTCTTCACACATGACGGGGATGTGGCAATAAACTTCAATGGGCAGCGTGTCTCCCGCAAGGACTATGATCCTGAAACAGCAGAGCGAGAAGACCGATCAGTAGCTGTAGAGGGAGATGGGAACACGGAGCGCTGAGGAGGTGATTGGTCACAAAGGGGGCCCGGCGCTGCTGCTGTCTCGTATCTGGCCATGGGGCACAGGACGAAGTGCTAAAGGCCGGTGCGGTGCGGTGCGGTGCGGTGCGGTCAGAGCCGAGTGCCCGGACAGCGCCTGTCTGGGCAGAGGCTGCAGCAGCTCCCGGGGCGCCAGGGCTGGTGGCTCTTACCCTTTCTCGCCCTTGTTAATGAATTTCTGAACTTCCTTCACTCCCCGCCGGATCTGCTTGTGTTTCGCCGCTGGAAGAGAAATACGAGGCCCTCAGAATACAGCCCGGGCTCAGCGGGGCTCCCGGCCCCTTTCCCCCGCTCCCCGGGCCCGTCCGCTGGCCTGTGTCCCGCCCCCCCGTGGCCTGCCCGGCCCCAGTCCCGGCCCCACCTTTCTTGACGCACTTGTAGAGCTTGCGGGTGAGCTTGCGGGAGGCCAGCGGCCGCGCGATCGGGTTCAGGTTCCCCAGCAGCTCCTGGTACGATCGCTCCGGCGCCGCTTCGGGCTCCGGCGCCTTCTCCCGAGCCATGATCGACAGACACGTGGCCCGCACCCCTGCCCCACTTCCGGGTGCGCGCAGAGCACCCTGGGAAGGACCTGGTTACAGACTCCGCCCGCCTCCATCCCAGCCAATAACAACCCTCCCCTTTGCCCCGCCCCCCACGTGCCCCGCCTGCCGGAAGGGAAAGGACGCGCGTGACCGTCCCGCCATTCTCAGAGACACGCGCCTGTTAGAGCCGCGTGCGCGCGCTTGTCCCGGGCCTCTTTGCCCCGCCCAGCCCGGGCTCCGGCTACCCCCCCCCCCCACAGCTGCAGCCCGGGCCACTGGCGGGGGGGGCCCGGTGCGGGCAGGGCGCGGCCCCAGGCGGGCCCGGTGGGAGGGGGCAGGGCGCGGCCCCAGGCTGAGAGAAGTGGCCCCGGTGGGGGGCCCCAGGCGGGCCCGGTGGGGATTGTGGGGGGCAGGGTGGGGCCCCAGGCGGGCCCGGTGGTTGTGGGGGGCAGGGAGGGGCCCCGGTGGTTGTGGGGGGGCAGGGAGGGGCCCCAGGCGGGCCCGGTGGTTGTGGGGGGCCCCAGGGCTAGACCGGGACCAGATTCCCTAACTTCTGGACACAGACGAGGCTTTTCACCAGAATTCAGGTTTCAGAGTAGCAGCCGTGTTAGTCTGTATCCGCAAAAAGAAGAACAGGAGTACTTGTGGCACCTTAGAGACTAACAAATTTATTAGAGCATAAGCTTTCGTGGACTACAGCCCACTTCTTCGGATGCATATAGAATGGAACATATATTGAGGAGATATATATACACACATACAGAGAGCATGAACAGGTGAGAGTTGTCTTACCAACTCTGAGAGGCCAATTAATTAAGAGGAAAAAAAAAAAAACTTTTGAAGTGATAATCAAGCTAGCCCAGTACAGACAGTTTGATAAGAAGTGTGAGAGTACTTACAAGGGGAGATAGAGTCAATGTTTGTAATGGCTCAGCCATTCCCAGTCCTTATTCAAACCGGAGTTGATTGTGTCTAGTTTGCATATCAATTCTAGCTCAGCAGTCTCTCTTTGGAGTCTGTTTTTGAAGTTTTTCTGTTGTAATATAGCCACCCGCAGGTCTGTCACTGAATGACCAGACAGGTTAAAGTGTTCTCCCACTGAGCCATTCACAAACATTGACTCTATCTCCCCTTGTAAGTACTCTCACACTTATTATCAAACTGTCTGTACTGGGCTAGCTTGATTATCACTTCAAAAGTTTTTTTTTTTTTTCTCTTAATTAATTGGCCTCTCAGAGTTGGTAAGACAACTCCCACCTGTTTATGCTCTCTGTATGTGTGTATATATATCTCCTCAATATATGTTCCATTCTATATGCATCCGAAGAAGTGGGCTGTAGTCCACGAAAGCTTATGCTCTAATAAATTTGTTAGTCTCTAAGGTGCCACAAGTTCACCAGAATTCAGGCATCAAGTCTGGACTCCAGCTTGTCACCCCAGCCCAGTCTCTCTGGCTCCTCAGCCCCTGCAGGGAGGACAGACTAAGGCAGGGAACAAGCCCTGAGGCGATGCAGAGCCGATCCCCCTTCCCGGGACGTTTCATGGCAGTAGCTGGTTGGGATAGGACCTCAGGGCTGAGCCTGGGGGGTGGGTTCCAGAAACTTCCCCCTGTAGCAGTTAAGGAGTTCTTTCTGGGGACAACTGTGTGAGATTACCACAACTTCACACACGAGATTTATTAAAAGCAGAGAACATGGAAATGAAAGCAGAGAAAAGGGTGGCTTTGCCCTGTTTACAAGCTGACCTAGAGTCCAAGTCAAAAATGCAGTTAAAAGCAAGCATACATATCCGCGATGGAAGGGTAAAAACATTTACAGAGCTGTTGTAACGATCCCCAAACCAAACATTACAAACCCAGGAAATTCAAGTTTAGATTACACTTAACACATTTGGATTTAAGGGCTGGAAATGCACCATTAAACAACCTTAACTCTGCCCTGTGGTGACATCATGCAATAGCCATATGATTATGATTAAGGCAGTTTAGTGTGTGAGACCTCAGATTAAACAGATTGTTAAAGGCCTTGTAGCTGTTTCCCCTCATGTCCTCATTACAGGGATTACGTTGTAGAAACAAAGAGCTGTAACAGACACCTTTCAAAGGCTTAAATGACCTTACTCAGAGCCTGCATTTCACAAACAGTCTGCACAGCTCTACCTCAGCCAATTTCAGTATTGTCCTTTCAACTATGCAGACGACATCATCGTCAATACACCCTCCCTTTCTCCACCGTGCTAAACGATGAATTAGGGACAGAGGTACAGACCCCATCACAGGTCTTAAAGGGACCAAGGGCTATACAGCTCCTTTCTTTGGGGACAGCATGTTTCTTTACTGCCCTGGGAAAGGTCCCCAAACCTGGGAACATCACCACCACCCCAGCCAAGGAAAGGGGCATCCAGCTCAGGGCGTGTGTGCCCAGCCCCACCCCAAGCCAAGGAAGGGGATGTCCTTTCCAGGGCAGAGGAGGCCCCAGGAATCTAGAAATTGCATTTAGTTTTTTTAATCCAGTTCCTGGCACCAAGGCGCAATAGCTGCCATTCTCATGCAATGTAAGAAATGGTTGCTAGTGCAGAGCTGGGGGAGGGTATTACCGCCCAAAACAGGCCCCTCATCTGACCATCTCTCTACCTCCTCCCAAAGCCCAGCCTCTCCTCTGAGCACAGGAGGGCCTCACCCAGCAGCTGAAGCTGCTCCAGGACGTCTTGCTGCATCTCCACAGCCATGCGGTGCACGTGATGGTCAGAGCTGTTATACATCACTGCATTCTGGAACATCAGCATGAGGTCGCGCTGGAATTGGGCCGTGGTCCAGATCTGGCCCTTGGACAGGCGCCTCTTTATGTTGGTTAAATCCATGGGTCTGGAAGGAGGCATGAAACTCAACTGTACATACCTAAGGACTCCCCTAACCTTGTCTGGATGGGGGTGGGCACTCTCTCCCTGAGATGGAGGTCTCCCTGCAACCCAAAACACTGGAATTCTTGGGCCCAATTCTCAAGAGGAAAATGTCAAGAGCTTAAGAAAGCTGGAAAGAAACTGTGGATTTGGGTGATATGTATCACATGGCTAATTAACTTGCCAAGCCACTAGCAATTATTTCTGAAAAAACAAATGTGACACTGAGCAGAAAAGGAAAGAGGCGTGATCCTGGTAATTAGTACCTGTCAAATCAACCCCAATTCCCTTGTGATTAAAAATGGCACATGTTAAGAAAAATATCTATAAAGAACAAGAATCTAATGGTGCCAGGGGAGAAAGCCATGGTGGTGAGGGGGCATGTTATAAGGACTAAATCTTATTTACTTTCTTTTGAAATCATTACAGAATTGATGGGTGAAGCGGGAGGTGGAAGAGGATGACCATGATTAGAAACGCAGGCCAGAAATAGAATAAGCTTCATCTTTAAAAAATGTACTTAATCCATCTGGGGGAAAAAGGATCTGAAACTCAGCTCCTCACTGGCAAGGGGAACCTTGCAAAACGGGAGTGATTGGGAGACTAAGGAGAGGGGAACCGCAAATGAGACAAGTTTACAACACAATATGACGATACAAGAACATCAGTGTGATTCTAGGCGGCATCAGCCTGTAACTGGCCCTCCCCATACAGCCCTGGAGCCTGCACTTGGCGTACTGCTGGCAGTGCTCGGCGCACATTACTAGAACTCCAGACAGACTGGAGGGAGCACAGAGAAGAGCAACCATACACTGAAGCAGTGAGGCGGTGAGAGTGCAAAACAAATCATGGACAAAAGGCTAGATTCACAAAGCGACTTTGGGTGCCTAAGTCCAACACCTAGGCACCACTGAGTGTCACAACAGAAGAGGTCACTCACTCTGTGCAGTAATTGTTGTTCTTTGAGATGTGTCCCCCTATGGGTGCGCCTCTTCAGGCGTGCAGGAGCCTCGCAAACCCTTGATCAGAGCTTTTCCATTAGCAGTGTATGGTCGGCCCACGCATGCACTCTGTACAACTTTGTGCTGCACACCGAGGGACTATAGGGCTGCACGGGTGAACTGCCCCCAGTTCCTTCTCTATCCGACTGGCCAAAAAAGAGAAGAAGGAGGGTGTGTAGTGGAGCACCCATAGGGGGACACATCTCAAAGAACTACCGTTGCTGTACAGGGTGAGTAACCTCTTCTTCTCCTCTGAGCAGTGTCCCTATGGGTGCCCCACTTCAGGTGCTTCCTGAGCAGTACCCCACAGGGAAGAGGGAGCTTCAGAATTGAGTCCAAGGCTGAAGCAGTACAGGAGAACCAAGTGCCACATCAGCGCTGACGCTGTGGACCAAGTGTTTAGACACGCTATACACTGAAGCCCAGTAGCAGCTCTGCATATCTCAGAGTGTTTTTGAGCAAAGCTGTGGAAGTTACCTGTGATTGGGCAGTAGGAGGCAGAGCACCACTTGCATTGTAGCAAGCAACCACATACCCAGAGCGCCATCTCAACAGTCTCTGGGTAAAGATGATGAAACACTTGGTCTTTCTGTGCTGGAGTCAGTCTAGGTGATTTCCAAAATAGCTTGATCCTATCTAGATAAAAGGCCAGTGCCCGTCTGGTATCTTAAGTATGAACAGAGGTTTCATGCTGAGATTTACGTCATTTGGGGAAAACACTGGTAGACGAATCCCTTAGTTAAGACGAAATCCAACAATACTTTAGGTAAAAATTTAGGGTGCAGCCATAAAAGGATCCAGACTTGAATATCCTGTGAGGAATTTGAGAGTCCAGCTCCCATTTGTAGTCCTGGGAGAAGTGCCAGCTGATCATATTGGCTGTGACATTCTGGATTCCAGGAAGGTAAACAATTGAGATATGAAGAAGTTACTCACCTTGTGCAGCAGCGATGGTTCTTCAAGATGTGTGTTCCCATGTGAGTAACTTCCTCTTCTTCAAGTAGTGTCTCTATGGATGTTCCACTGTAGGTGGCTCCCGAGCAGTATCCCGCACTGGAGGCTGGGGCTTCGGAGTTGAGTTTGTTATGGCTAATAGCACTAGTGGCCGTATCTGGTGTCTGACTGCAGCAGAGTCCCCCAGGATGGCATAGTGTTCTGCAAAGGAATGTGCAGGTGTCCAGGTAGCTGCTCTGCAGATTTCGGATATAGGGATACTCTTGGAGAAGGCAACGGACGAGGAAACCAATCTGGTAGCTTGTGTGTGGACTGTGGATGGAGGTGCTAAATTATTAATCTGATAACAGAGTTTGATACAGTTCAAGACCCATTTGGAGAGACTTTGAGCTGAAATTGATGTGCCTTTAGACCTGTCCATGATAGAGAGGAAGAGTCTCTGAGATTTTATAAAAGTTTTTGTCCTGTCCAAATAGAAGTCCAAGGCTCTCTTTACGTCAAGTGTATGGAGGATGGCTTCCCTGTTATCCTGATGAAGTTTGGGATAAATGTGAATGAGCTGGTTTATGTGAAATGCTCAAGTCACTTTGGGGGGGAACTTCAGATGTGGTCTGAGGGTGACTCTGTCAGGGAAGAATACTATGAAGGGGGGGATGTACCCTCAGAGCCACTATCTCCCCAATCCTTCTTGCTGAGGTGATGGCAATCAGGAACACCATCTTCATGAAAAGGTGAGTCAGAGAACAAGTGGCCATAGATTCAAAGGGTGGTATAGTCCTTTTAAAAGTAGACTGAGATCCCATTGTTAGGTAGGAAGCCTGGGTTGGGGAAAGAGATTTGCTAGCCCTTTGAGAAACCTCTTTGTCGTCAGGTGGGAGAAGATTGAGTACCCTGCTACTTGCAGGTGGAAGGTTGCAACTGCAGCTAAGTGTACTTTTAGGGAGTGAATAGAGTCCCGATTTCTTGAGATGCAGCAAATAGTCTAGGATTACAGGTAGAGTGGTTGTATCCAGAGTGACTCCTATGGGCTGGCACCAAATTCGAAATCTTGTCCACTTTTGTAGGTAAGTATGCTGGGTAGCCATTTTCCTGCTGTGTAATAACACTTCCTGTACCTCTTCAGCGCAATATGCTTCTATATGCTGGAACCATGAAGGAGCCAGGCTTTGTGGTTGAAGGGCTGCCTCCATTAGGAGAAGCTTAAGTCTCACTTCTCTAGCCTTTCTGGATCTGAGCTTCAGTGGTTGGCATATGCCACACTTATGTGGTTCTCTCCCAGACAGTAGATGCACTGAGAGTGTCCGTCAGTCACTGGGATAGATTCCTTGCAACTGAGACACTTCTTAAAGCCTGGTGAACCAGGCATACCCTGTCCATGGGGGTCCCCGGACGGCGAGTAGGGGAGTTGAAGAAAAGAAGTCTAAAATAAAATTTTGTGTTTTTTTGTAATCAAAGATAAAGGAATAAAGAAAAGAAAGGGAAAGTCCAAAAAGGTAGCTAAAATTAACAATTCTGAAGACATTAATGATCTGCTGACAGCTAAAACTCTAACAACGAGGAGTCCTTGTGGCATCTTAGAGACTAACAAATTTATTTGAGCATACGCTTTCGTGGCCTAGAGCCCATTTCATCATATGCATGAAGTGAAAAATACAGGAGCAGGTTTAAATACATGAAAGTGTTGGTGTCACTAGGCATTACCCTAGGTAATTCGGGGGGGGGTGGGGGGTGGAAGACCACGAGAGTTGATGAAGCCCCCCCGCTCTAGGCCAAAGTGAACCAAAGCCCCTCCATGTTAAACTTTACTAACCTCACAGGCCAGCAGCTGGAAAACGGTAGTAATAAGGGAAACCTACATGCTTCTAGCTGAAGAACAAAATAACTTGCAGAAGGGAACATTGCGAACAAGCTACACAGCCAAGGTTGTTTAATGTAACTGCTACAGAGGGAGGAAGGAGGGGAGGTAAGGAAGGAGGGGGGGAGGGAGGAAGAAAAGAATAAAAAGGGAAAAAGTGCTTGTATCAGGGCGTTTGATTTTAAACATGCTGGTCTCCTAGTGCCTATTCAGAGCTCTTGAATAAACTTTGTCTGCTTCTCCATCCTGGTGTGTTCATTGGCGTGAAGCACACCAGGCAACGAACCCCACTGTTGCCCCCCTCGGGCCCTCTGTGCCGGCAACAAAAGGATGGGGGTTGCTTTATCAAGTGTGAGGTCAGTCTAACGAGATAAATCAATTAACAGCAGGATACCAAGGGAGGAAAAATAACTTTTGCAGTGATAAGAGAGTGGCCCATTACAGACAGTTGACAAGAAGGTGTGACTAACAATAGGGAGAAATTAGTAATGGGGAAATTAAGTTTAGGTTTTGTAATGACCCAACCACTCCCAGTCTTTATTCAGGCCTAATCTGATGGTATCCAGTTTGCAAATTAATTCCAGTTCTGCAGTTTCACATTGGAGTCTGTTTTTCAATTTTTGTTGTTGAAAAATTGCCACTTTTAGGTCTGTTATTGAGTGACCAGAGAGACTGAAATGTTCTCCTACTGGTTTTTTAATGTTATGATTCCTGATGTCAGATTTGTGTCCATTTATTCTTTTACGTAGGGACTGTCCGGTTTGGCCAATGTACATGGCAGAGGGGCATTGCTGGCACATGATGGCATATATCACATTGGTAGATGTGCCGGTGAACGAGCCCCGGATGTTGTGGCTGATGGTCCTATGATGGTGTCCCTTGAATAGATATGTGGACAGAGTTGGCAACGGGCTTTGTGCAGGGTTTGGTTCCAGGGTTGGTGTTTTTGTTGTGTGGTGTGTAGTTCCTGGTGAGTATTTGCTTCAGGTTGGGGGGCTGTCTGTAGGCGAGGACTGGCCTGTCTCCCAAGGTCTGTGAGAGTGAGGGATCGTCTTTCAGGATAGGTTCTAGATCCTTGATGATGTGCTGGAGAGGTTTAAGTTGGGGGCTATAGGTGACAGCTAGTGGCATTCTGTTACTTTCTTTGTTGGGCCTGTCTTGTAGTAGGTGACTTCTCAGTACCCTTCTGGCTCTGTCAATCTGTTTCTTCACTTCACCAGGTGGGTACTGCAGTTTTAAAAATGCTTGATAGAGATTCTGTATGTGTTTGTCTCTGTCTGAGGGATCGGAGCAAATGCGGTTGTATCTTAGAGCTTGGCTGCAGACAATGGATTGTGTGATATGGTCTGGATGAAAGCTGGAGGCATGTAGGTAAGTATAGCGGTCAGTAGGTTTCTGGTATAGGGTGGTGTTTATGTGACCATTGCTTATTAGCATTGTAGTGTCTAGGAAGTGGACCTCTTGTGTGGACAGGTCCAGACTGAGGTTGATGGTAGGGTGGAAATCGTTGAAATCTTGGTGGAATTCCTCAAGGGCCCCCTTCCCCAAATGTGAAATAGTTGTGGGTGAGGACAAAGTCACAAAGTTCAGCCACCAGGTTTGCCATGACAATATCGGGGATACTGTTCTTGACGGCTTGTAGTCTATCTTTGTGTGGAATGTTGGTGTAGAGGGCTTCTACATTCATAGTGGCCAGGATGGTGTTTTCTGGAAGATCACCAAAGGATTGTAGTTTCCTCAGGAAGTCAGTGATGTCTCAAAGATAGCTGGGAGTGCTGGTAACGTAGGGCATGAGGAGAGAGTCCACATAGCCAGATAATCCTGCTGTCAGGGTGCCAATGCCTGAGATGATGGGGCATCCAGGATTCCCAGGTTTATGGATTTTGGGTAGCAGGAGAGTCAGAGGGTAATGGCCTATAGAATGTGGTGCCAGAGAGTTGTCTAGCAGCCTCTTGTTCGTATTCCGACCTATTCATGATGACGACAGCACCTCCTTTGTCAGCCTTTTTTATTATGATGTCAGAGTTATTTCTGAGGCTGTGGATGGCGTTGTGGTCTGCACAACAGATTGGACTTCTACATAGAGTGCGTCCGTCGACATGCACAATCTGAAATTGTGGAAAAGCACGTCATGCACGTCGATGGAAACACTCTATGTAGAAGTCCAGTCTGTTGTGGAAAAGCAGCATCACTTGCCCATAACCTTAGCCATTACCCTCTGACCCCACTGAGGATTACCAAAAGAAACTACACCATCTGCTCAAGAAACTCCCTAAAGAAGCACAGGAACAAATCTGCACTGACACAGCCTTAGAGCCCCGAACAGGGGTATTCTACCTGCTACCCAAAATCCATTAAGGGCTCGAGAGGCACATGCGCGCCTGAAGTGGAGCACTCATTAGGACACTACTCAAAGAACCACTGCTCTGCTGCTGACTAACCCGGTAGGCACCTAAGTTTCTGCTGGTGGGGATGTAGGTCCTGACACTACCAAGCTCCTTGGCCCTCTAGCACACACCTAAGCCCCAGCAGGATTCTCCCGCAAGGCACTCCCCTACCTATCTCAATGTGGTAGGTGTGCTTTGAATATGCCTACCCTACACAAAAGACTGCTGGGGTAAGAGTTTTTTGGGCAGGTTGGCTGGTACAGGTATCCCAAGAGCTCAGAGGTTAGGCCCTCACCTGGAATGTGGGAGAGGTAGGTTCAAATCCGTGTGCCAAGAAATTAGACATACAAATTAGAACATTGCAAGCCGGAGAGATTGGGAGACCCACCCCCAAACAGTGAGTAGCCCAGCAGTTAGGGTGCTCCCCTGGGATGTGGGAGATCCAGGCTTGAATCTCCATGCTGCCTGATTTGGAGCTGTGACTTGAATCCTGGACCCTATAGCGCAGGTGAGAGCTATCACTACTGGCCTATTGGCTACAAGGGGTGTGTGTGTTTCCCTTTATCTTCCCCCACCTGCCACCTTGCCTGCTGGTTCCTGGAGGCCACAGCGGGGGATGGGGCTAAGAACATGATAACAGCTTCAAAGTATTTGAAGGGTGTAAACCCGCAGGAGGAAGTGGGAGTATTTTAGGTGGGCCAAAGGTGCGACATTTCAAAAAGGAACATGGATGCTGAAAGGCAAAATGGAGGCTGTATATAAGAAAAAGTTTCTGGAGAGTTGAACTCACAACCCTGGGTTTAGCAGGCCAATGCTCAAACCACTGAGCTATCCCTCCCCCGCCTATTCAGGGAGAGTCTCCTTGGGACAGCTGGGGCAGGATGGGAGCCCCACCGCTTTGGACTAAGCCTTGGAGAAGACACTGTAGGGAACCTTCCCACCCTGGTCTCTAATGGGAGGCAGATACCATGGTGACGAGCATAGGATAGATGACACAAAGTTGTCCCATAGCTTTTTCCTCTCTACATGCTGGGGCTCTCGGAAGGTGGAGGAAGCAGATGAAAATGCTTTAGAGCAGCCTTCCTACCTTCTCACCACATCCTTGTACCCAGGAGCCTGCTTGTCTGACACTGGCTTCAGGAATGGGCCACAGTACCTAGAAGGACAAGCCCAAAGAGACAGGAGAGAATCAGGTTTGTCCCCCACTGTTCACGTGACTCTTGAAGAGGGGGCAGCAGGCCCACTATTCCTCTTCCCTGGCACCCATGAAGGCTGATGTGGGGCCAGTGACTAGCAATCCCCAAGGGAAATACGGGAAGGATGGCAGGAAACCTCGGAGTCCACTGTTGGTGGTCACTAAGGCAGGAATCTGAACTCATTCATTCCTGCTACAGAGACTGGTGTGGGTGAACCCAGCGAGAACTGACCCATTTTACTCTTGCCCTCATGGAAGGGCCCTGGGGCTAGAGTTAGGGACAGTGTGGACAGGGGCCATGCAAGTTTCACTCCCAGCTCTGCTGCTGCCCCTCAATCCCAATCTGCAGCCCCTCTGCTATTCTAGCCCTGGACTTCTCTCCCACTCCCCCCAGCTCTGCCACTGCCCTCAGCCCCCAGCCCCCTGACACTTCAGTCCTGCTCCCCACACCTCAGCTCTGGTGGTTCCCCTCAGTTCACAGATTCAAAAAGTCCAAGGCCAGAAGGGACCATTGTGACCTTCTAGTCTGACCCCCTGTATAACACAGCCCAGAGAACTTCCCCCAGATAATTACGAGCTGTCCCCCAGAGATACACACCTGTGGCTGGCTATCATCTTCCAGATGGACAGCAGTGTCTTTTTGAAAAGCAAATGTCGCAGTGGGTTAGCACAGCTGAGTGGCACCCTGCACAGAGGAGAGGTTATCAACTCATCATGCCAGATAAGGAGCAGGGGGATGTACTGCCACTGCTGGCCTCCAGGACACTCAGGAGGAGGGAAGGTCACTGCTCTTTAGCTTGTGGTCTAAACAAAACACCTTCCAGGTAGCTACAGGGCAAGTCTCCCCATCACGGCTCTATGGGGAAGTATTTCCCAAGCCACTTTGTTTGGGTCCCTCCAGAGACTCTCATTTTGGGGTTCAGCTCAGTCGCAACAGCTGCCATTGGACCCACAACTCTCAGGCTAGAACAGGTCTTTGGCAATGGCTCAGTGATGGCAGAGCCACCAAGGCACCATGTGATGCAATGTGCGGAGTTTACTAAAGGCACAAAACCTGGGGAGAAGTCACTGAGCTCCTGCTGGAGCCGTGGGACCAGGTCTCTCTCTCGGTCTGGTGGTGGAAGGTCTCTTTTGCTCAGATCCACAAAGGGACTTTCGGCACTGCTGTGATCCACACAACTCCTGCTCAGCGGCTATCTAACCCTCTAGGCGCCTAAACTCACCAGGTTGTAAAAGTTCCCTCAGCACGGAAGTTTCTGCCTCTGGGGATGAGCTCTGCTGCCTCAGGCAGGTGTCTGGAGGCCCATCTCATGTTTAAGCCTCAATGAAATCCTCAAATGGATGGAAACAGGCACTCCTCTGTTTAGCTTGCCTGCAGGGCCCAGGCTGGCAGGCATGCTCAGAGCATGGCTGCCCTGCACATCATGGCCAGGAGGGAGAGGGTAATAGCCTCTCTTATGGCCTTTAGCTTAGTGGCTAAGGTACGCACCTCGGAGGTGGGAGACCCAGTTTCAGTGCCCCTTTTTACTTGGTGAAGCAAAGGGCTTTGCTTTCAGGTAAAGCCCCTCACCACTGGCCTGTCGAAGAGCCCAAGGTAGGAGTCTCTCAATCTCTCTGTTGAGGCCATTACACTTTTTATTAATGAATTAAATATGTATGACATCAGAGCACAAGTGAGCATGACTCTGTAGTCCAGGGGTAAGGGCCCCTATCTGATGAGGGAATCCCTCTTCATTCTTTAGAGTGGGGACAGAACAGGGATTTCCCACATCCCAGGGAGTACCCTGAGATTAGAGGTTTTGTTAGATCTGCTCTAGGAAGCATTTTAGGAAGTTCTCTCGTTAATTTGTCATGGCGCTATGCAGCAGGTCAGACTAGATTATCACAGTGGGGCCTTCTGGCCTTGGAATCTCTGACCCTATAAGGAAGGTCTAAGCCACTGACTCCAGGAGAGGGCTCCTGGCTGTGGATCGCAAGCAGAGACAAGGGCCTCCCAACACCCTGGATTTAGGAACTGAATGCTGTGAGAGGGGCGGGGCTTAGGATACTTCCCTCTCCTCAGCCTCTCCCATTGGCCAGTTTAGGTGGTGCCTACATAGTGTGCTGATGTTCTGTGGATCCAGTAGCGGGGTAATCACCCGCTCCTGCCCGGGAGGGGTTAAAAGTAGCCCTGGAGAGGGCTGTGGCAGGGAAAACAGCTAATAGGCTGATTAGGGAAGCAGCCACAGCTGGGCCACGCCCCAATCAGACCTCAGCTGGCCCTATATAAGAGGCTGGGAGCCAGGCGCTCAAGAGTCTCTCTCTAGCTGTAGAGGGAGATGGACCTGAGCAGAGTACCAAAGTGGAGCAGGGCTGGGGACAAGCTGAGGAACTGGGGAGGCTCCAGCCTGGGGGATGCAGAGGGCAGCCCAGGGGTAGGCAAAGGCAGCAGGTCCAAATCCAACCTTGCCGGTGATGAGTAGGCTGATACTGCAGTCTGCCCCAGGGAGCGCGGGCTAGACAATGACTGGCAGTAGCCGTATACTGAGGCGAGGTGGGGATAAGGGGTGGGGGTTCCCCTGGGAGGGGAAACCCTGAGACAAAGGGGTTACTGCCAAGGGGCAGCACCCCAGATAACAGGGCATCTGGTCTGGGAGGGACATGGGGGCCAAAGGGCAGAAGGACACCAGCCTGCAGAGGGCACTCCGGAGGCTGGACGAGCTAATTCCCAGATACAACCAGCAGGAGGCGCCGCAGGGCTGAGTCCCGCATCGTTACAATCCCATTCTTAGGCTCCTCATTGTATAGGGACCCTCGGCACCCAATCCAGGCTTTGTGGGTTCCAATGCTATTCTAGGCACCTAAACATTAGTTGTTGCAATGTCTAAGTCCCTTTGTGGATCTAGGCCTTGTCCCTGCTGCAGCCCTCCAGTTCCCATGTTCCATCCCACGGCCCTACATCATACCTAGCCTCCTGCTCCCCAAGTGCACAAAACTCACGTGGGAGTCTATGAGATGGCGGCCTGTCACATTAAGGATGTCTGGGTCCTTGTGCTACAAGTGTGGGAATGGCTGTGAAATGAATGAAGCAGGACAAGGAGTCCAGTCTTTTGTCTTTCTCTCTGCAGAATGAGACGCTCTAATCAGTGTGAATATCCCCATAAGAGGAGGCAGTGATGGCTCTGACCAGTGGGTGTCCGGTATGCAGTGTTAGTACAGTTAGACCACTACTAAGTCACAGTGTAGCAAACTGGTGATCAGTCAGGACTTGAGGCACAAGAAGACACAGGGTTATAGGTAGCAATCCTAGAAGGTGAGGTGAGCTGAATCAGGGCAGCTCTGAGGAGAGGCCAGGAAGCTGGGTTCAGGACTGGGCAAGAAGCCACAAACCACACTGGAGCAAAGGGCTTTATTGTGGTGACTTTTGTTCTCGTTCCTGTCCTGAAGGGATAAAATAAAATCTATGTTCTGCTGCATCCTTTTCTTTGGAAAGCCAAACTAGCTTCTCCGGTGTGTAACAGAGTCTCTGTCACACACACTCTCCCACCCTCCCCATGGCAGGGCTGGCTTGGCTGCCTCAGCACATCTCCACCTGGAAGTGGGACTGGACTCTTGTGCCTGGCAGAGCATGCCAGGTAACTCCAAAAGAAACACTGGGGTTTCCCGTACATTTGGTTCCCACCCGCCCAATTTCACTTTACCTGCATTAGGACTAGCATCCAAAGGTTAGAAGCTCTATCGCCATCCAGGCAGCCAGGGCCCTCTCCTTCCCTTTCCCTGGTGTTCGCTCACCTTCCCTGAGATGACCCCCCCTCCATGTACATGCTCTCTGTCTTGGGCCCATGGAGACATGCAGGTGGAGCGAAGGGGCCACAGCATCAGCAGCACCTACCAGACCCAGGGCTGCACTACTCACAACTGTGAGGAGGCTGGGCTCATGAGACTGGAGTCCACCAGGGACGCTCTAGAAGGGCTGCAGCTAGCGCTGTCGTAATGTGGGAAGAGATCGTTGTCTTCCTCCAACAAGTGGCTCTCGCCCTGAGCATGGTCTTTAGGCTGCTCCAGAACATCAGCCTGGGAACAAACAGAAAGGAGGAATAATGCCTGCAGGGCTGGGTACCTCAGTGACAGACCAGCGGGAATCCCCCAGTAAGGGGCCAGGCTTGTTGCATGTGCCCTTATTACAGCCAAGCTTCAAGGCAGGGCCTTCATGGTCTCCTGGAAACTGTTCTAGCGGGTGGGCAGAAAGGGAGCCTCCAACCTGTAGGAGAGCTGTGCTGAGCTGTGAGTCTCCCCCTGTGCATCTGACACTCACTTTCAGCCTTTCAGACCAGTGAAGACTGGTGGCCAATATCCCCTCACCACACCTTCCTCGTGTTACCAGAGCTCAGAGAGTGATCACACTCAGTCCATCAATGAGGCAGTCCCCAAAGAACAGCCCAGATGGATGTTACCTTCCGCTGGTCAGTCTAGAAACTAGGAGTGGCGTACAGGGGAGGTCCAGGGATAGAAAAGAAGCAGAATGATTGGTTGCTAACAGAGTTTAGCAAGGGAAGGGGCCTGACCAGTAGCAAAAAGAAAATGGCTATGGAGGGAAAACTGTGCCATAGGGTGTTTGTGTGGTCTCTTGACCCAGGTTTGAGCTGGTTCCTGCTCTGGAGGAAAAGGTTGGGGGCTTAGATAACCGCTTCAGTCACCAAGAAAGGCCATGCTGGTACTGAAAGGGAGGCAGCAGACACATGGCAGGGGGAGATGATGATGTACTAGTTGCGGAAAAGGAAGATGGGAGGATGTGGTAACTAAGGCACGTGGTCAACAAGGAAACGGGTACCAGTACCTTGGCAAGGAGGGACAGCAGGCCAAGGGGGCTGTAGCATAACTAGTGATCAAGAAGCTACTAAAAGAGCCCACCAGGAAACAGATCTGATCCTGATTAGTCAGAGAACAGTGAGGTCACTGGCCTGCAGCCCACAACGGAACCCTGAACTTTGCTGACCCTGATCGTGCACAGACAGGAAGGCTTCTCAAAATGCATGGGCCCTCTCCTCTACAGAGCCGCTTGCACTCCCAGAGTCAGGGCGGTCACACCTCAGGAAGTTCTGAACACCATAAAAGAATCTAGACTCAAGATGTGTGAATCTGAGCCAAAACTTTCCTGGCTGTTGGAAGAGAGTCATGGGCCACTCCTGACCAAAAGAGCCAATACCAAATTCAGGGAAGGAATCTTCCCTTCCTCTTTCAAACTTGCAATAGTCCAACCAACACTGAAGAATCTCATCCTGGATACATGAGTTCTAGCCAACTACCAGGATCAGGATCCACACCAAACCTTCGGTTCCTGAGCAAGCTCTCAGAGAAGCTAACCAAAGGCCAACTACAAGCTCACCTAGGATCACAGGAATCGCTATATTGGATCAAACCCAAGATCCATCTAGTCCACGGTCCATATAGATCAGAGAGAAGTGTTACTTAGGGTGCTAACTAGGAGTGGTGGATTGACTTAGAACAGGGCACCTTGGAAAGTGCCAGAGGGTGAGATTTGAGGCTGTGGAACAGGCTCCCCAGGGAGATGGAGGGCTGCTCCATCAGATGGGACTTTGGAAACTGGACCGAGTCCTGGAGTTACATTGCCAGGACACCCTTGACCTGACTGTACAGGAGAAGCAGGTGGACCCGCAAAGGCATTTTTCATCTCTCGTATCTGACTCTGTGACATGGCAAAGCAAAGAGTTTGGCCACAGATAGCAAGGGCACTGTCCTATCCAGCATTATCTTTTATTACAGTAACACCTAGAGGTGTGAAACTGAGATGGTCTGGCCTGAGCCCTGCATGGACACACAGGAGACAAAGAATTGAATACAGAAGACAAAGTAAGGATCATTATCCCCATTTTACAGATGTTGAACTGAGACCCAGAGAGATTCAGTGACTTGCCTGAGATCACACAGGCAGTCTGAAAGGAACCCAGGTCTCTAGAATCCCAGTCCAAAGACTTAACAACAAGAGTAGGTGCTTTCATGCATTTACCTTCACACTGCCTGGGAGCGCCTCCTCCAATGCACTCATGTCTGAGGAAGTCTCATCCAGAAGCAGCTTCCTGTTCTTCTCTTCCTTCTCCAGTTCTCCTGCATTCTCCACTGGAAACTGCAGCTCCCTCTGCTCTCTTGAATCCCCTTCCTTCCCTCCTGGCACCTGGGGCTTTCCTGTCTCCTCTCCTAGAATCTGCTGTTCCTCAGCTTCTCCAGCCTCCCAGCCCAGGACATGCAGCTCTTGTGAGACCTGTGGTACCCACTCCTCCTCCACCTCTCTTCCTGGGACGTGCAGTTCCCCAGCCTCTTCTATCAGGAGCTGCAGCTGCTTTTCCTCCTCACTTGGGACTAGTGGTCCCGCCACTTCTTCCTTGAAGCTTAGGACTTCCCTTTCCTCTTGCTGCCCAGAGCCACAGAAAGCCCAGTGATTTTGTCCAGAGTCTGTGCCACTAATGCAGAGGGGTTCCATGAGGTGGGTCACCTGTAACACAGAGCAATTTATTACCAACTTCAAACTACGAGAGCACGAGTGATTAGGAGGAGGGAGGGATCAGCAGCACGAACCCCATAGGGCTCCTCCATTTCAGCCGCTTTTTCACCTTCAGGGACTTCTAATAAAGCATAGTGTCTAAGTCAAGAGCCTTATTAAAAGAGCGTCAGCCCATCGCCTTTTAAATGGTCAGCTCTACATCAGGATCAGGAGCCCCATAGGCAAGCCAACCAGCCAACCACCGTGCGCTCTTTAAATATGGCAAAGACTTGGACTTTCCTTTGAGAATACAATCATTCATATAACAGGGCTCTAGGGGTCTCTGTTGCTCCACACTAACAGTTATACATGGCAGAGATGCTCAGAGCATCAGTGTTTCCAAGGCATTGTTCTAGAGGGATGGGTCAAGCAGGCTCTTCTCCTGCTACCCACTGCAGCAGCCCTACCTCCAAGAGGAACTGCAGAAGACTGTCTTGTTCACACTGTCCTGCCTCTTCCTGGAGCTCTTCACTGCCATCCTCCCATACCAGAGGTTCCCTGGATTCCAGCCTGCGATCCTCTTCTTCTTGACTGCTTTCCTCTTGTTCCTCTACAGCAGCCTCTTCAGTCATCCTCCAGCTCCCCACCTCCAGCTCCAGGCTGGAGTCCCAGGAGCTGCTGAGAGACAGGCAGCCACTGCTCTTCACAGACTCAATGGGAGACTCTCTATTGGACTCCAACCACAGCCATGCACGACCCATCTGCAAACACACAGAAGGGGACAGGTAAAGCCATTAGTTTACAAACTAATCCCAAACTGCACAGACTCCAGCTCATTCCCTTGCATGCTCAGAAAGCCAAACACTGGAAAAGTCACATTCAGAGCAGAATCTACTTCTGAGTCCAGATGTCACAGCCTATTTTCTGCTGCAATCAAAGGCCCCCACTGCACCACAGAAACTGTAATCTCTGAGTGACTGAACCTAGGTTTTTATACTACACTCCTCTCTGGCATCTCAGCACCCAACCCATGAGGGCACTCATCCTACTGCGCTCAGAGAGGACTGGGCAGGAATGCAGCTTGCACCTTTGTCTTGTACAGAAGGGGTGCACTTTGGAGTCTCTTATTAGATGGAGAAGGTGGGGTCATCTGTGCCAGCCCTACGGGAGTTAAAACAGAGAAAACATAACCACCCGTTTGTACTCCATTGGGGGAGAATCTTATGGGCACTTTAAGAAGATGAAAATATTAGAGCTATTTTGAAAAGGTGAAAAACCATTTCTTCAGATTCTCCTCAACAGCACAGACCCTGCTCACTTGCATGGTGTAAATCCTGTATCATGCCAAAGAAGTCCATGGAGTTGCTCCAGATTCACATTAGGGTAACAAACAGGACTAGCCTATCCTCAAACCCTGAATCCTTGCCATGTAATTTTGACCTGACAGTCCATCAGAAAAACACTCCCTTCTAAGCTCTTCTGGAGGGACCCTATACCAATGCAAAGCAGCCACAGCTCCCACTCGCTGCTCTAGGCACTGGCAGTGCTCACATTCTGCAGGCCAGGCCCATGCACCCATCATGCCGTGTGGCCTTGGCACCAGGAAAGCTGTTTGTTTACTTTCTGGAGATGGCAGCAGGAGGCGTTTGCTACTGAGACCCTCCTTCAATTTTACTGTTGGAGGAAACAGATGGAATTTGATTCTTGAAATGACAATGAGACATGATGACTCAAATTGGTGCTAAGTAAGTGGAAAGGCACAACACAAAAACTGTACTTATCTCTTATTAACAGTCTGGACTCAATGTACAGGAAGGCTGAGCTAGATCTAAATTTCTGCAATGTGGCTAGGTTACTGCTACTGCACGAACTTTCACTTCAGCGTTGTCTGACTTGTGCATTTAAAAATATAGTATTGCACAAATCTGCTCCTGAACTAATTTAATAAAGTTTATGTACCTGTATAATAATGCTCAGGAAAAGGGCCTGTTAAACATGATATGCTTGGAAAAGAGGAGACTAAGGGGGGGATATGATAGAGGTCTATACAATCATGAGTGATGTGGAGAAAGTGAATAAGGAAAAGTTATTTACTTGTTCCCATAATATAAGAACTAGGGACCACCAAATGAAAGTAATGGTTAGCAGGTTTAAAACAAATAAAAGGAAGTTCTTCACACAGCACATAGTCAACTTGAGGAACTCCTTGCCTGAGGAGGTTGTGAAGGCTAGGACTATAACAGGGTTTAAAACTGGATAAATTCAGAGGTTAAGTCCATTAATGGCTATTAGCCAGGAGGGGTAAGGAATGGTGTCACTAGACTGTCTGTCAGAGGGTGGTGATGGATGGCAGGAGAGAGATCACTTGATCATTGCCTGTTAGGTTCACTCCCTCTGGGGCACCTGGCATTGGCTACTGTCAGTAGACAGGATACTGGACTGGATGGACCTTTGGCCATTCTTATGTCCCTGCTGCTTCCTTCATAGAATATCAGGGTCGGAAGGGACCTCAGGAGCTCATCTACTCCAACCCCCTGCTCAAAGCAGGGCCAATCCCTGACAGATTTTTGCCCCAACTCCCTAAATGGCCCCCTCAAGGATTGAACACCCAACCCTGGGTTTAGCAAGCCAATGCTCAAACCACTGAGCTCTCTGTTGCTTCTCTGGGGGAACCTAACATTCTAATACATTGTTCCTGTCTTGCAATCTGCTTAACATCCAGGTCACACAATGTACAACTCCCATTAGAAGGAGACACAGCCGGTGTCAGAGGAGTTCTATTTTTCCTAGGTTTGGTTAAACTAGACAAACTTCAGTGTAGTGTTTCCTGTACCCTAATGTATTTGCAGCAATACTTTCCTATTTGCTATCATTTGAGACATATTTAACAGGTTTCAGAGTAGCAGCCGTGTTAGTCTGTATCCGCAAAAAGAACAGGAGTCCTTGTGGCACCTTGGAGACTAACAAATTTATTTGAGCATAAGCTTTCATGGGTGTCGTCTGTCCGGGGATAGGTCCCCATATCAATGGAACGTTTGAAAAGACAATGGCAAAGCTAATTGACCAGACACTGACACCTAGCAACCAAGGACCCCAAGGGATTTGGATCTCCCCACTTCTCACCAGGGAGGCTGAGCAACACTCCCCCTCTGGAGAACAAAAGACTGGGAAGGTGTGAGGTGGGGGATCAGAGTTGGGGGCTGGAAGGAGATAGGGGTCTCCCTGGAGTCTGAGGAAGGAGGTTAGATTGAAAGGGTTCACTACAGCTTGGCTGGGCTCTGGGTTGACCAGAATAGACTATTCTTTACCTTCATTCCTCTGTGCTACCCTAAGGACTTCCTGTGCTGTGTTCCAGTTAATGAAAAAACCCTGCTGTTTTGACAATGCTGTGTGAGCCTCGCTGCAAATGCTTGGTGAGGTGTATTAATCCCGGAAGAGCGTACAAGTCTCCAGCAGGATCTGTCTCAGCTGGACTCACTGAACGGAGCTCACATTGTGAAGCAGTGGGGCTGAAGGCCCAAAGGTCCAATCTAAGGAGGCAGTGAAGCCCCATGGCTTACCCTGGAAGAAGAATGAGATGCCTGAGGGGTCTGGCACACTGAAGGGGGTTTCCTCCTAAAGACAGTTTCAAAGCACCAATCCTCTGGCTCCATGACACCAGATTATTGATAAAAATGTTAAATACCATAGGGCCTAGAACCAACTTGTGCAGGATCCCCTATGAAACACAGCTGCTTGATGACAATTCTCCATTTACAATTGTATTTTGAGAGCTGGCAGTTAGCCAAGTTTTTAATCCATGTAATATGCAAAATATTAATTTTATGTTTTAGTTTTTTAATCAAAATATTGTGTAGTACCAAGTCAAATGCTATACGGAAACCTAAGCATATTACATCAACACTATTACCTTTATCAACCAAACTGGTAATGTCATCATAAAAGATATCCTGTTAGTATGAGAGGATCTATTTTTCCATAAACTTGCTTACCTAAAGACTAGCTAGAGCAGCTAGGTGACATTAAAACAACAACATAAGGGGAAAGTGACAGAGTCCTGTGGCACCTTACAGACCAACAGACATATTGGAGCATAAGTTTTTGTGGGTGAATACCCACTTCGTCAGACCCATGAAAGCTTGTGCTCCAATACGTCTGTTAGTCTATAAGGTGCCACAGGACTCTTTGTCGCTTCTTACAGAAACAGACTAACACGGCTACCCCTCTGATACTTAACAGAAGGGGAAGGTGCTAAGAAGTCACAGGTGATATAAATTCAGTGTGTCACAAACAAATTGAACCGATGTGACAAAGAATGAAGAAATCTTTCAGGTGCTTACATACCCAATGCCAGAAGTCTGGGTAACAAGCAATAAGAACCGGAAACTCTCATAGATAAGAAGAAATGAGATATAATTGGCATTACTGAAACCTGGTGGGACAATTCATGGCCAGAATGTTAAAATCCCTGGTTATAACCTGCTTAGGAAGGACAGAGAGGGTAAAGGGTGTGTGTGTGTGTGTGTGTGTGTGGGGGGGGGGGGGGGGGTGACATGCTACACTAAAGACATTACATGTTTAGCATTATTGATCATTCAGGTGCAGGATCTTGGATACATATAGACCCGGGTGCTAACAAACAAAGCCCGTGAGGGGCTGTTACAGACCATCAAATCAAACCAGAAAACAGGATGAATCACTTCTTAAGCACTGTCAGTGTGTGGAAAGAAATATGGTATTATGGGGACCTTCAAGTTGGAAGATGTATGCTGGAAGTCTCATGCTGCCAGTAATAAAACATCATTTGAGTTTCTAAAAATGGTAGATGACAATTTTCTAGCACAAAAAGGTATTGCACCCAAAAAAGTAACTTTTGGACCTCATTATGATGGATAAAGATAATTAATTACTGGACAGGAAGTTGGTGGTTGTCTCGGGACCAATGATCATAAGCAGATTACATTCAGTGTTAGCAAATAGAGGACAATCCCAACTATCTATCTATATTTAGTGCTACAAAAGCTCATTTCCCAAGGCTGAGGAAAACTATGAGCAAAATTGATAGGGCAGAAAAAAAAAATCAGAACAATATGAATGAAAATCAGAAGTGTGTGGAAGTGTTTATTAAATGGCAAAAAAGCCACATTTGCACGATCCAGAGAGAAGCAATGTTGGCTAAAAGCCCATCCTGGTTCAGTGGTGAAATGAAGGCAGAAATTACAATACATAAATGGTAAAAGGGGAAATACATAGCAATCAACATAAACTAGAAGTTATGAGCTGCAGAAAATTGATAAGGGAAGCTCAAGACATCAGGAAAAAAAATCTATGACTGGAAGAACGAAGATAAAAAAGGAGGGTTTTAAAAAAAGTTTATAAGGAACTAAAGGAATCTTAACAATGGTATAGACCCTTTACTAGATGGTGACATTGTTAATAATGATGCATGCTGACCTATGATCTAGTCTATCTTTGAGTTACATTACAGGACATTGGCTGACAAATAGTATAATGCAAGTAAGGGGTAGAATACTGACTGGTTTATAATGCTTATTAGAGTGAAATATTCCACAAAGTAAATGGGAGAACTAAACTAGTAAAAATATAAGGCTTTGCTATAGTATAAAGGTAACATTTAGTGTGAGGGCTAGTGCAGCAGGTTTAATTTTCAGTTAGCCAAAGTAGGTCTGAGGGTTTGATCCTGAGATCATATAATTGTGCACTCTCATACTATCACAAACAAGTTCACTGCAGAAATATAGTACACACAATAATTGCTCAAATAAATTTAAAATAGACATTTAGGTGTTTTTGCAACTAATAATGGAAATAATTGTATTGATGGAAATGATTTGTTAAAGACTTTACTGACATGTTATTTGAGTCAGTAGTCAGAAACCTAAGTATGGTCACATGGAACACCACACATGAACAAAGGGCAGGCCCCATGTTTATTACGGTCAAATCTGGCCCTTGATCCATATGGGTTATATACCCTAAAGGTACAGGACATTGAAATATTTGCTTAAATTCTTGGGTGCATTGACTTTGCCAACTGGCATCAACTGAATCAGGACTCGCTCCATGATGTGCTCTACTGAATGATTTTGTCTATTGGTGTTTTCCATGAATCTTAAGAGTATGTTCATAACCTTAAGAGCTACCTTTTTGGTTGTAGCTTGATGTTGTTTGGTTATATTAACAAGTGGACTTATTGGGATGTTATGTAAAGCATTTACCTATATCTGACATAACTGCTTGGGAAAATCGTGGGGTAGTAAAATAGTGAACTTTTCCCATTTCATACACAGAGCAGGCTACATGTAGAAAAAGCAGAAGTGTCGATAAATATTTCTGTTCTTTATTTGGAAAGAAGCCAGATTATACTAATATTAGACAAGGATATTGAAATAAGTTCCAGTCCACTAGTAATTAAGGAGAATGTTAAACAATTATCTACAAGAAATAAACAGTGTTAAAACAGGTCTGGGTGACTTGCATCCTCAAGGAGTTGGCTTAGATCTCTGGTTTATTACTGTTAATTTTCAATTAATATTGGCATAGAGGGAAGTTCCAGAAGACTGGAAGATAGCTCCTGTTATATCACTATTCAAAACGGACAAGTAGGATGATGCAGGTACCTATAGGACAGTTTGCCCAATATCAAATCGCAGCTAAAATAATTGGGAAAAAAATATATTCATAAAACGAATACCAGTAGTTCTATAGAAAAAAGGTCCTGTCACACCAAATGCCATTCTTTAATGCGATTACAATTTCCACTGATAAAGGAGCTAACTGTGTCAATGTAATAACCTTAGACTTTTGTAAGGCATTTAAATTAGGTCTTTGACTTAGGCAGAATAATTATTCTTTTCTGGAGTCACTCTTATTCTGGAATACAGCATCCACACAAGGAGTTATAACAGTATAACTATTTCACTACGCGTACACCAGTCAATTTCCCCCACGTAGACAAGTCCTTAGTACTGTACAAAACTGATTAAAAATTAGCTCTATTGAATATCAATAGAACACATGGTAAAAGGAGTAAGAACTGGCAAATAAAAATAAAAAACCTCAGTAATAATGGGGGATTTCAACTGTACCCACATTGACTGGGTACATGTCATCTCAAGACAGGATGCAGAGATAAAGTTTCTTGACACCTTAAATGACTGTTTCTTGGAGCAGCTAGCCCTGGAACCCACAAGAGGAGAGGCAAGTCTTGATTTAGTCCTAGGTGGACTGCTTGATAATAGTGAGCATAATATAATGAAATTTAACATCCCTGTGTCGGGGAAACCACCACATCAGTCCAACACGGTGGAATTTAATTTCAGAAAGGGGAGCTACACAAAAATTAGGAAGTTAGTTAAACAGAAATTAAAAGGTACAGCACCAAAAGTGAAACAGCAGCAAGCTGCATGGAAACTTTTTAAAGACACCATAATAGAAGCTCAATTTAAATGTATACCCCAAATTAAAAAACATAGTAAGAGGACCAAAAAATTGCCCCTGTGGCTAAACAAAGTAAAAGCAGCAGTGAGAGGCAGAAAGTGGAAGTTAAAGTCTAGTGAGGAAAATAGAAAAGAGCATAAATTCTGGCAAAATGCAGTGTAAAAAATATAAGTAGGAAGGTCAAAAAATTTGAAGAAGAACTAACAAAAGACTCAAAAAGTAGTAGCAATTTTTTTTTTTTTTTAAAGTACCTCAAAAGCAGAAAGCCTGCTAAACAACCAGTGGGGCCACTGGATGATTGAGATGCTAAAGGAGCTCTCAAGGATGATAAGGCAGTTGCGGAGAAACTAAATGAATTATTTGCATCAGACTTCATGGCTGAGGATGTGATGGAGATTCCCAAAACAGCCATTCTTTTTAGGTGACAAATCTGAGGAACTGTCCCAGATTGAGGAGTCATTAGGGAAGGGTTTGGAACAAATTGATAAACTATACAGTAATAAGTCACCAAGACCAGATGAAAACAACAAAGAGTCTGGTGGCACCTTAAAGACTAACAGATTTATTTGGGCATAAGCTTTCGTGAGTAAAAACCTCACTTCTTCGGATGCCATCCGAAGAAGTGAGGTTTTTACTCACGAAAGCTTATGCCCAAATAAATCTGTTAGTCTTTAAGGTGCCACCAGACTCTTTGTTGTTTT